>NC_060140.1:682422669-682632894 GCF_021461385.2 Schistocerca piceifrons
TACTATAAAGCTGAAGTTTGCTACCTGCTTTATCTATGACTGATCTTAAATACTTAAAAAAAAATTCAAACAGGAGTGAAACAGTGTGATGGTCAAAATTTAGTACGTAAAACCTGTAAAATTGAGTGATAGCCAAGGTCATAATGTTTCAAGTTACCTTAATGAAAATGTAAATCTCGAGTGTCTGGGTTATGTGTATCCTTCAGCAGAAGCCAAGGATGTCTTGCAAAACACTAACAAAAAGGCTTCTGAAGCTGATGTCGTAATTATGACTGGAACAAATGACATAGCGAAAAACAACAGCACGAACTTAATAAAAGGTTTAAGAAGCACATTACAAGTATCACATCGAAAAAAGTGTTTGTTGTCGATGTTCCATTTAGATATGATCTTGCAAAACGATCCTGTGTAAACAGCAAGGTACTGGAAGTAAACAAACAGCTATATCACCTGTGTTCGAAATTCAAAAATACCTCAATCATTAAAGCTAGTGAGTTTGACAGGGAGTGCTATACATGACAAGGATTCCACCTCAACAACCAAGGAAGAAGATAAATCTCGAAACTGATTACCAAAACTGTGAGTAGAGAAATGGCCACCTTTACAGTAACACCATTGGACCGTGGAAACCTGTAAAGCTTGCTGGTCTGTCTGGCAAAATATTAACAGATATGTTCCAGCAGGATCAAAATAATCTTCAAACCTTTCACTCTGAGCCCAGAAAACTAGATGTATCTGAACATTGTCAAAATGGGGCCTGGCTACCAGCAGTAGACTTACAAACAACTCAAGATATCAGCTGTATAGAAGTGCCCTTAAGAAGACAATCTGAACCCTCTTCTTTACTGCCCAGGGTTAGGAAAAATAGTCTTCTGTTCTTACACATTAATATACAGTCTTTAAGAAAGAAGTTGGGAGAATTGAAGTACTGGTTAGAAACTTCCAATTGTGGTATACTTAGTGTAAATGAGCACTGGCTATATTCATCAGAAATTGGCCTCAATATTCCATTTGGTTACTCCTAAGCCAGTAGTTACTGCAGATCAACAATTGGACATGGGGGTGTTGCAATATATATTAAGAATGGACTAAATCTACAATACTTTACTATTGATGTCACAGACCTGTGTACAGACACCACCTTTGAGGCTAGAGTTGTACATATGCCTAAACATAATATTATTGTTGCACCTGTATATCGCACACCATCTTCTAGTGAATATGAATTTATAGTAAATTTAAAAAAACTGTTAGTCTTACTAACTAAGCATAAATATAAATGCCAATTTTTGGTGATATTAATATGGATATCAGGGTACAGAGTCATATCATATTGGAATTCTTGGATAGCCTAAGAGCTTTTGATTCCTATTGTCTAAATGATAAGCCTACAAGATATAATGCATGCTTAGACAATATAATAAGTAATATCCATGAAAATAATGTTGAAATTGGAGTAGTCAAGTTAGGCCTAGCTGACCATGATGGCCTATGGATTACAGTTCCAGTCAGCATTCCAGATGAACAACACAAAACTGTTAGACCTATGAATGAATGCAACATAAGAGAGTTTAGAAATAGATTAAGGTCAGTTAACTGGAATGACATCTTATACAGAGATATGTGTGTGAATAACACAAGCAAATTATGTATAGAGGAAATTTCAAGAATATTTGATGAGTGTTGTCCCAGATTAGTAAAAAGACAGAATAATAACCAAGCTCATAAACCACAGAGACTAAATAATTGGTTTACACAATACCTCAACAGCATCAGGATTATGCTTCTTATGTTTAAGGACAGATCTCATAACAGCAGCGAGTACAGAGAGATGTACATTAGAATAAGTAAAAATTATAGATCTGAAATAAGCTTGGCAAAATGTAGGGCGAATGATAACTATATTCTTAAATCCAGAAACAGCTGTAAAGCTGCCTGGGAAGTAATTAAAAGTGAAATAAATAGACCAACAACTCAACTAGCTATACCCATAGCCCCAGATATCTTAAACTCACACTTTGTTAACTTCAGTTTACAACAAGATTTGCCTGCCCCCAACGCCATACTTGATGCTAAAACTCTTTTAGGTTCAAATACGAATGTAGTTCATAAGTTCTGCTGGGCAACAGTAACTGAAAATGATGTTAGCAAAGCAAATAGCAAACTAAGTAGTTCCAGGGCAGAGGACTTCTATGGTCTGTCAAACTTTGTTATAAAGAAGATATCAAGTGATCTTCTGTCCCCTCTAACCACTCTCATTAGCCGCATATTACAGCAAGGGATTTTCCCCGACTGTTTGAAAATAGCAGTAACTATTCTCATATTTAGGAAAGGAGATAAATCAAATCCAAGTAACTATCATCCCATCTCATTAATCCCAATAATATCTAAACTATTCGAAGACTGTGTTCACCAACAAATGAATCACTATTTTGAGAGGAATAACTTGTTAAGTAACTCACAGTATGGATTCAGGTCTAAACTATCCACAGTTAAAGTGGTTGAAAATATTGTTAAGTGATATATATGATGGCTTTGAAAATAAATTAATCTCTTGTGCTACTCTCCTAGACCTGAGTAAAGCATTTGACGCTGTATCTCACAGTACTTTGATCATGAAATTAAGACACTACGGCATGGAAGAGGACACCCTGAAATTATGAGAATCCTACTTAAGCAACAGAGTACAATTTGTTGTAGTTCAATTCTTTTATCTTGGTGGTTCGCGCATGCCCGCCCAGACGCGGGAGATTGCTGCATTGCCAGTTGCACACGGCAAGCAAACTTACGTTTAGGGGGGAGCGCGCAGTTTATGAAGTAAAGCCACCACGGCCGCATTAACCCTTTCACTGCTACAGAGACATGCTCCCCGCATTCCGCACTGTGCGTGATTTTGTCATCACTGCACTGCTCACCTGTGTAGACACATGGTGTTCTGACTGCTTTGACACACTTATCATTCGATTTCACAAAAACTATTTGGCCCAAAAATTTGATTTTTACACATCATCTTGACTGGTACCTTCCCCCCATAAATGACTTAATTTTGTTTTGATGTTCAACGCAGTTATTGTCCAGCATTAAATGTAGTAAACCACTGCACGAAATTTTGAAGAGTTTGCAGAGGTAAAAGTCCATAGCGTATACTTTCCGTACGGTTGATTTCAGTTGCCACTAGAAATTTCAAAAAATTACATTCAAACGAATAAAATTCATGAAGTAAGACACTTCGATATTGTTTTTAAATAAAGAAAATATTAAGCATCGAATAAGGTTTGAACTCGGGACCTTTCGCATAGCAGCTAAATACATTAACCATTATGCTAATGCAGCTCGTCATTTAATGAACTTCCTGAAGGACTTTAAAGTAGGACACAAAATACTGACAAACACTGTTGGTATGACTGTGAATTACTCACGTTTCGTCGAAGTACAATAGGATATAAACAATTACCGCTGTTCTTTATTGCGAAAAAGTGGTTAGTGAGAATGATAGAAACACCTTTCCTTGCTATCGCCTGAATTAGGAGGCTTATTGCTTGTTTGGTTTAATTAATTAATAGAATATGAAGCAACTGGTATAAAGAATGCTTATTCCAAACTTTCTATAAAAGAAATTCTGCTATCAAGACATTGCTTTTGTTCAGTTACTTTATTTATGACTGAACGTTTAAAACTGAAGATACTCGTCCATGCTCTGTATTGCAGTCGAGCTCTGGTAACGTCGTTCTCTGTTCATTGGCTGACTGTGTTTTGTGACATCAGATGCGCAGAACGAACCTAAGCTCGGCCGCCATCATAAATGACGCGCACTTTAGTGTAAATGGGCAGCTGTCAAACCCACAAACAATAAAAAGAGGTGTGCCACAGGGTTCCATACTTGGGCCCTTCCTGTCTGTAGTATATGTTAATGATATGCCGCAGTATTTACCCTGTAAAACAGTCCTCTATACGGACGATACAACTTTTATCAATTCAGGACAGACTCTTTAGTCTGTGCGAGAAAAAAATAATATAATATTTGAAAAATCGGTTCATTGGTTTAGTGCAAACTCCCTATACATTAATGAAACAAAAACTGAGGAAATATTCTTTAATTTGAAGGTATCAAACAAAGAAAATAAGTCTGTTAAACTGTTAGGAATGATTATTGACCAGAAACTCAGCTGGGATAAACATATCACATACGTGTGTTCTAAACTTGCACATGCTATGTTCCTACTTTATAAGCTTAGGAATAATGTCCGCCAAAACTTACTGCTGCATTCATATTTTGCTTATAGCCACCCCCATCTTTCATATGGTATTCTGCTCAGGGGAAATTCTCTCAATTCAGTATCAATTTTCAGATGGCAAAAAAAAGCTCTTCAATGTATAGTGGGTTTATCTCCTAGGGATACATGCAGGGAACATTTCAAAAAACTTAACATCATGACAGTTCCTTGTTTGTACATCTCTTATTGCTTATTACACGTAAAAGAAAACATAGCTCAATATCCCCTTAGGTCATCTGTCCACACCCATAATACAAGACGAAACCACACAATTGATCTGCCATACTCTAGATTGTCCAAGATACATAATAGTTATAAATATGTAGGCCTCGAACTGTTTAATATGCTCCCTAAAATTGTACAAACAGTACCTAAAAAATAAATCTACTACAGATTGTGGTTAAAAGAGGAGCTAACTCAGCTGAAAACTGGGCAGAATCTGAAAGGTACTCCATCAAGCTGGAGCTTTGGTCCAATTTAACGATTTCAGCTGTTTCTCAATGTCACTGAAACTAATATCTATTTCACTCGTCTCTTCAGTGGTATAAAGATGTAACTATGACAATACTAATGTGTTTGCTTTTGTAAAGGAACATGCACAATTAAAAGATATGTAAATTGAAGGGGTATCATTGCTGTCAGCTGCAGCAGGACATTAAGCAGAATCAGCGGTAATGAGTGAAAAATTGCATTTCCCTACTGTTCTACAAAAAACCAAAGTTTGCTACCTGATTTATCTATGACCGATCTTATGTCATTTCCCCCTTTCATGTCCCTACCAAGTGTTACACTCAAGTATTTGTGTGAGTTTACCTATTCCAACTGTGATTCACTGATACTATGTTCATTGGATACTATGTTTTTCCATTTTGTGAAGTGCACAATTTTACATTTCTGAACATTTGAAGAAACCTGCCACTACTTTGGAATCTTATCATAGTCAGAATGAATATTTTTGCAGTTTCCTTCAAACTGTACTTTATTGTAGATAACTGTAACATCGAAGAAAGTCAGGGGTTACTATTAATATTGTATGCAAGGTCATAAGTATATAACATGAACAATAAGGGATCCAACACACTTCCCTGGGGTACACCCGAAGTTACTTCAGTTCTACATTTGTCAATGGCTCTCCAGACAAGAGAACATCCTGTGTCCTCCCTACCAAGAAATCTTCAATCCAGTCATAAATTTCCACTGATACACCAAACAAATTCTGGTCCGAGATGCCAGTGTTGGTGGTCATGTGTGCATGACGTATACTTGCTTGTGAGAGTGAATGGCGTGTGTTTCTCTTTCTTTTTCTGGCAAAGGCTGCTGCAGTTGAAAGCTTATGTGTAAGTGTCTTTTAATTGTGTCAGTCTGCAATTTTACGTGTCTCCTTTACAATAAGTAGCAATCTACTTTTCCTATATTGTTGATATTCCAACTGGGAGTTTCCATTGTTTGATTTTACTCAACATATAAATCTTTCTACTTGTTTTAGCTGCCCTTTGAACTTTGGTTGCTGCATCTCAGGGTCTCATTGACAGCAGTTTCGATGTGTGTTGCTGTAGATCCAATACATTTCCATCATGAGTGTGATTCAGAACCACCTGTTCTAGGTAGTTTTCAGGGAAGTTGTTATGAAACTTACTTACAAGAGAACTTAGATATTCTCTCAAGTTTTCATTACATCAGGAAGTCAGTCTGGTGGTCGATAGAAGAACCCTATTATAATTTCATGCCCACCGTTGATGATGAGTCTTGCCCACACAATCTCTCAAATACAGCTACAATATCTACCTCAATGGATTTGTGTTTCTTGTCTACCGTGAGAAGTACACCACCCTCACTTCGCATTTCCCTATCCTTTTGGTATACACTTAAATTATTCCTAAGGAGCTCAGTACAGTCAACTTTAGGTTTTAACCCGCTCTCTATGCCTAATGTTATGCCAGCTTCAGTGTTTTTAGGCCATTTCAAACTCTGGCATTTTGTTGTGAATGCTTTGACAGTTAACCATTAGGATTTTACCACTTTGTGGTCTGACAGGATTTCTAGGTCCCATTTTAAAAGAAGAGCATAAAATATTCTCTTTTATTAACAGCATAAACAGGACTGCTGCTCCCTATTTATTCTTAGTTTGGTACACCGTTAACATATCGTAGAACTTTTACGGTTGTATTACTGTGGCTCTAGACCGGCTTGAATCTCAGCACTGGTAGTCCTTATGCTATTCGATTGCATGTAGTTGGATGGATGTCATTCTGCGCTTAGTTTTGAATGTTAACTGTGATAATCTGGTTTTCATATTTTTTCCCCAGTTTCATGGTAAGTCTGTTTACGCTATAACTTTGTACAGGTACAAAATATTGAAGAATTTTTTTTCATATAAAATATTCTGTACTTGTAATTTACTTCAGATCTATAGCTTCATATTTTTGTATGAAAGCAAATGGCAAGAAAATTGGAAGATAAAGTGATAATGGAGTTACTCTAAAAGTTTTCCCAATCTGATATTGATACAGTAATTAAGGAAAGTAGTGATTCTGAAATAAAACACATTCTTGGATAATTTGAACTCACCAATTTACCAGCCAAACACAAAATGACACCACATCATATGTCATCATCAACAGACTATTTCCACTTATTCTTCAAAGGCTGAAGACATTCAGTCTGAGGGTGGCAGTGATAACAACAAATCTCTCCCAACTATTTTTAGAATAAAAGAAGAAAGGAGGGTTTTCACTTTCAAATTTTATTTTGAACTCAACATCTTGGAAGCTCATGGTCAGATTTTCTCGCTAATCATGGAAAATGTGAAAACTATGCTATTTCCAACATAGAATCAAGAAGTCATTTAAAGTGATCCCAATGTACTGTTTTTTTGTGTCAACAAGAGAGGAAACTTTTTTTGTCGCAAACAGTTCTCATGAAGTAATGTTTGTTGAAGATTGGGTCTTTATAGCTTGAAGAGACTCCGTAAGTCTCTTTTTGAAAAATAAATAAAATAAAAGACAAAAAATATATTTCTCTGGTTTCCTTTCTACTTAATTAATTGCCATAATGACAAAAAATTGAATGTTGTCAATGACAAAGAACAAAAATTCAAGCCATAAAGGGCTAATACTCTAACCTGCAGGGTGGCCATGTAGTTTCTCCCCCCCCCCCCCCCCCCCCTTTTTCTCTTTACAATGATAGTTACAAGTCTCACTATCTGGGTTGGATGGAGAGTCACCTAATCTAAAAAACCTTTACGTGTACTCCACACACAGTCAGCTACCTGGGTAGCTGCCTTTGATGTGTAGTGCACACTTTATCCATTTAGGACAGGGGCGGGCAAACGTTGCACATGGCTCATGAGCGCACAGCGCTGCACGTGTGCTGCTCGCGTGCAATCGTCGAATGGGGCAGTGGCAACAGCCGGCAGGTTGCGGCAGTGTAGTACCAGGGTAAGCTGCGGATGTTGATGCAAAGCTACCACTACGTAGTGAACGTTGTATTTGAAGTACCGGAAAATGCAGAGTGAATCAAGGAAACGGAGAAGTGGAGATTTGCTATCTTTTAAAAAGGAATGGGAGAATCAATTTTTCTTTGTACAAAAATGTGAAAATTCGAAATATGTGGCAGTATTCTCGCTGGTCAGCGGAAGTTTAGTATTGAATGCCATTATAATAAATTTCACAAGGACGAGTACAATTTATTGTCGGGTTCTGAGCGGATGGGGAAATTGACTGAACTTAAGAAGAGCAATCTGACGATACTAGATGAATCTGTTGTCACAAGAGATCTGAGACTTTCTTTCGCCATGTCTCTCATCTAACTGATTTCACATTTTATGGAGCATTGTTTTCAATTTTTCAGGACGACAACAATGACAGCCCAACGGTACGTGCAAGTTATAAGATTGCGCTTAATATAGCGAGAGCTTGAAAACTATTTGTTGAAGGTGAGTTTATAAAGGAGTGCATCAATGATGCTGCTGATTTACTTTGCCCACTGAATGCAAAGCAGTTTCGAGCTATCACTCTTTCTCAGCGGACTGTAAGTCGTCGTATAAGCGCCATGGCAGGTGACATTTACCGTCAATTAAAGAGTGCAGGGTAGGAGTTTATTGCATTTTCCATCGCACTTGATGAGTCCACAGATATTTCAGACACCGCGCAATTAGTGATTTATGTCTGAGGTGTGGACACTGCTCTGCAAATAACAGAGGATTTTTTAGATATGATATCTTTAAAAAGCACGACCACCGGTGCGGACATCCTAAAAGCCGTTGAAGAAGCTGTCGATTCAGCTGGCTTAAACTGGGAACGTTTGGTGTCAGTGTCAACAGACAGAGCACCTGCAATGAAAGGGGAACAAATGGGATTTGTTGGATTACTAAGAAAAAAGATACAGCATACAGAAGAATCATTGTACAGCATCCACTGTATTTTGCCCCAAGAAGTACTCTGTGCAAAAGCAGCAAAACTGGGGGACATTATGCAAGTGGTTATTCGGGCAATTAATTATTTGAGATGCCACGGGCTTATACATAGACAGTTTCACACATACTTAGCTGAAATTGGGGAAGAGTACGGTGACATACCTTACCACAGTGAAGTCCGCTGGCTTAGCCGCGGTAATGCACTCAAAAGATTTTTTGAGCTGAGAATACCAATAAATTAGTTTTTAAAGGACAAAGGAAGGTATGACCCCAAGCTAGAAGATCCAGAGTGGGTTGCCGCCCTTGCATTTTTAGTGGACATTACCGGACACATGAATGAATAGAACACAAGTTTACAAGGAGAAAATCAGCTAATTTGTGAAATGGCTGAAAAGGTGCAAGCTTTCACTAGCAAGCTTGAGCTGTAGGAAAGACAGTTCTCGTCAGGGAGCACAGTTCATTTCCCTTCTCTGTCTACTGTGCGAGAACAGAATTGCAAAGAATATGTTTCCGTACTTAGTGCAATAAAAGAGGAATTTCTCAAGCGATTTGGGGATATATCATATTTATCCCAAGCATTTGAATGGTTCTCGAGACTATTTGGTGTTTCTGTAGATGACATTCATCCAAATTTGCAAATGGAATTAATAGATCTACAGTGTAATTCTCATCTGAGAGACAAGTTCCTTTTGGCAAGACGTGTAATAGACTTTTATCACGACTTCACACAGCAAGAGTTTCCTCGTCTCCATCGTGAAGCCGCGACGATAATGTCAGTGTTTGGCTCGACATAACGTTTGTGAGAGATTTTTTTCTCTTATGAAAATTAATAAGTCTCGGTTAAGAGCAAACATCAGTGATGAAAATTTATGTAACTGTTTGTGTTTGTCTGTATGTAGAAATTTTGTTCCAGACATTAAATGTATTGTAAACTACACCTGTGATAATTAAATAAAACGTATTGTAGGTAAAAGGCACTCTTTCAAACCATGATTTCTTTCAAGCACTCCTACTAACCTTATTCCTTCACTCAATAAAGCAAGCTAGGAAACAAACCGCATTACAGAGGAAAGGGTGGAGAGACGGTATGGTGGGGAGGGGAGAGAAGCGGGTGGCTAGCTTGCCCCTGTGTGCACGCAGAACACCTGTTAACTGCACGCGTGCAAGTGCACCGCACACGTGCAGGATTCCTGCCCGCCCCTGATTTCGGAGGACCCTCCAACTCTCAACCTAATGGTGGAAGTCTAGGAAGTCACAGCCTAACTTGTCACAGAACCTTCAGAGTCTCTTGTTCAAGTCCTCCACTTGTATCAGAACCAGGGGCCACAGTCTGTTCTTGGGACAATGTTGCAGATTGTGAGCTTTGTTTAAATTCCATGAGCAAGGCTGGTACTTTCAAATCCTCTCTGGTACTTGCTGAAATGACCCAAAAATGACCTTGGAGCCCAAACGACAGGCACTGTTTGTTCCAACATAAGCCACAATCTGTAGTTAGTTGCACTCTGTTCCCTCAATGGCTGCTGGAATAGCCTCTTCAATATGCTGAATGAAGCCTCCAGGCACACACACTGAATGCACCTGGTGTTCCTTCCCATCCCTTCCATCCTTTTTCTGTCATTTCCCTAAGGGGCACCACTATTTGCTGTACATCTGAACTGCCAACGATTAATAGACTCCTGTCCCTATGATTCTGGGAGCGCATTAACACAGGACTAAGCAGGTTTCCAACAGGTGAAGCAAGTCTGACTAGCTCAGTTCCAGTGCAGTGGAAGACACCATCTCAAACTTGTTGGTTAGCTGGGTAGGTGTAACATCCCGAGTTTCCCCTGAACTCTGCCTTCCCGGTACAAGACACCTAGACCTACCACTGACAAGTCACTCACAGTCAAGCGGACCAGTAATGATGGATTCTTTGTTTTCTGCAAGAGACAGTATCCACAGGAGAGGGTAGCATTTGAGGTACACTTGGTATCTCTGGTACACAACTCTTGGTAGGCTTCCCAACAAAAGCATTCACAGCAACTTCTAATCAGTTGACAGTAGTCAAGGTGATTTCCAGCTGCTTACAAATAGCAACCAACCTATCCCTGCCCGAGAACAGCAAACACAGTGGCAATGCATTATGCCTGGTGCAGTATTTTACAGAATAGTGTGATGCTGCTGCAATAGGATGAGCTGCATGGGTGCACAGGATGGGTCTTGCATCTGGGACTTCTGCAGGAATAAGACAAAGGTGACAAGGAGCTGGGAGTAAGTGAGGCATAAGAAGAGACCAGGTTATTTTATAGGTTGGTTGGTTGACAAAATACTGCTTTGGGAGGATTAGGAAAGATTGCAGGAACAAAATTGCTCATGTCAGGGTAATATTAAACAGAGGCAAAAACCGAGCTAAAAATGTAGTTAAATTGTTTGGTCCAGAGTAACAATGGAAGCATTCCACAGCAGCTGGTTCACAGGAGTGGTTCAAGGATTAGGACCATATGTGAATATGCCACAGGAGATATACTAGTAGACTAGGTTTGCGATGGAGTGATTGTGAAGGCCCTGCCAGCATACCGTAGGGGCAGACTGCCTGTCACTCCAGATATGATACCAACTCCTCTTCTATGGGAGGGGATTGCTGCTAACGGAATAAAGTACTGTTGATGGTTTGGTCTTGATATAGACAGATGTTTTCATGGAGCCATTGGAGAGGTTGATGTTCAGTAAGGTGGCATACTGAGTTAAAGAGTACCACGTGAACAGAAGAGGAGAGAAAGTTTGGATGCTGTGGAAGAAAGGGGATATAGTGTCTTGGCCTGGATTCAGATCAGATCATAATGATATCATCAACAAAACACAAACCAGACAAGGGCATAGGGTCTTTGGTTGGTTAGAAAGGCTTCCTTTAATGACCTGTAAACAGACTGGTATGCTTTATACCAGTAACATTGAACTTTTCTGTGGTTTCCTTAAATTAAACTGACTGACCTCAGTAAGGGTCCTATCAAAGAGTGGTACTGGCTTCAGCAGCAGCTTCTCAACCACCAAAAGTGCTGCATGTCAAGGATGATCCAAGCATTTTATAAACAACGTAGTATTGAGTGTTGCCAAGCAGCAGATTTTGATTTCACGGGTATGCACTTTCAAGCAAGGGGCGTTTACACTTAAGTGAAAAAAGTAATGGGACAGCAATATGCATATATACAGATGGCAGTAGTATTGTATACAAAAGGTATAAAAGGGAAGTGCGTTGACGAAGCTGTCACTTGAACTCAGATGACTTATGTGAAAAGGTGTCCAATGGAATCAGAGATAAATTAACAGACTTTAAATGTGGAGTGGCGGAGCTAGGCACATGGAATGCTCTGTTTTGGAAATAATTACAGAATTCAATATTCCGAGATCCACAGTGTCAAGACTGTACTGAGAATACCAAATTTCAGGCATTACCTCTCACCAATGGCAATGCACCGGCCAACTGCCTTCACTTAACGACTGAGGGCAGCAGTGTTTGCGCAGAGTTCTCAGTGCCAACAGACAAGCAACATTGCAAGAAATAACGGAAGAAATCAATGTCGGACGTACAATAAACATAAGCGTTAGGATGGTGTACCACAATTTGGCATTATGGGCTCTTGCAGCAGATGACCAACATGAGTGCCTTTGCTAAAATCAAAATCACTCACAGTTTCTCTCCTGGGCTTGTGAAGACACTGGTTGGACCCAAGACGACTGGAAAACCGTGGCATAGTCAGACGAGGCCCAATTTCAGTTGGTACGAACTTATGGTAGGGTTCAAGTGTGGCGCAGACCCCATGAAGGCATGGACCCAAGTTGTCAACAAGACACTGTGCAAGCTGGTGGTGGCTCCGTAATGGTGTGTTCTGTGTTTACATGGAATGGACTGGGTCCTCTGGTCCAACTGAATCAATCATTGGCTGGAAATGGTTATGTTCAGCTGCTTGGAGAACATTTGTAGCCATTAATGGACTTCATGATCCCAAACAACAGTGAAATTTTTATGGATAACAATGCACAACATCAGCGGGCCACAATAATTTGTTATTGGCTTGAAGAAGATTCTGTACAATTGGAGTAAATGATCTGGCCATACAGATCACCCAAAATGAATCCCACTGAACATTTATGACACATAATCAAGAGGTCAGTTCATACACAAAACACTGCACTGGCAAAATTTTCGCGATTATGGATGGCAATAGCGGCAGCATGCTTCAATATTTCTGCAAGGGACTTCCAATGACTTACTGAGTCCATGCCACATTGAGCTATAGTGATGATTATTGTTATTATTAGTATTATTAGTATTATTATTATTATTTATTATTATTATTATTATTATTGGTTTGTGCGGCGCTCAACTGCACAGAAATCAGCACCCGTAAAAAGTCCCAATTTTTAAACAGTCCAATTTTTTTCCATAGTCCAGTCGAGCCACTGTCATGGATGATGATGATGATATAATGAAATGATCAGGACAACACAAACGCCCTGTCCCCGGGCAGAGAAAATCCCCAACCCAGCCAGGAATCGGACCCGGGGACCCCTTGATCCAGAGGCACCAACGCTAGCCATTAGACCGTGAGCTGTGGACCCACATTGAGCTACTGCATTACACCAGGTAAAAGGAGGTCTGACACAATATTAGAAGATCTCCCAAGTCTTTTGTCACCTAGTGTATTTTGGTTATTTTTCTGTTTCATTTCACCTTAATCTTCCATCCTACAACTCTTTATTAACACAATCCCTTCAACAAGAAGTTTCATAAACAAGGCATGTAGTAACATGTACACAACCAGTTTCTCTTTGCTAGTTATAAAGTTCTTTACTAGTCATATTTCTTGCTCACTCATTGCCTGACTTTGTTCCTTATTCAATCAGTCTCGTGATTTTCAAGAAACTCCCTTGGAACACCAAAATTTAGAGGCTCTAATAATTTTTTTCTGCTTTTCCCACTATACATACTGCACCCACACATGGTGTTGTGCTCCAAACAGACTTTCATTAATCTTTGTCTGGTCTCTGCTTATGGGTTGTAACATGGAAGCATTTAACTGGTGTCCCATAATTCTATACACGATCAGCAATATATTCCACAATTTTGTATACCTGTCCCATGATCACCCTGAAGCATTAAGGAAGAAGAATTGAAAGAATCACCATCCTTTCTCATAACTGTTCTTTGGACAGCTGAGTAATGGACTCTGAAGAGACAATGAATAAGACAACACTTTTAGCCATGCTTTGATTGTACCAATCTTTCAATCTGATTCAAAAAGAGTACTTTTCACCATATAAATGGTAGTGCTATCAAAAGAAAACATCTTCAAAGATTGTTTTGATAGCTGATGGACACACTGTGAGAAAAATGAGAAATGGTTTGTCATACTAATATGCAAAAATACTAACACAATGAAGAGTCAAAGTAAAGCCACATCCTTAGGTGACAAACAAAATATCTAGAGATACAGGTCAAATTGCAATCTGGACACCTGTTAACAATCTTAAAAGAACACTTGCCGAGTAGTCTATAACTCAAGTCATATGACTGGAATGTGCAAAGCTTTTCTAGAAAGATTCATTTTCCTGTAGCTGCCCCTACCACTATTCATAGTCTTTAAAATATTTGTAAGCAAAATTATAGTATTAACAGACAACATGTTTGGTAAATATAATCAGTATATAATGTGGAAGGAAATGTGAGTTGTAACACAGTTTTATACAAAGGACAGTCAAGGGAAAGATGCAGGATTTCACTCAATCAAACAACTGTTTAATGTTCAATTAATGAGGGTATTAGAGATACAGGACAAAGTTGATTGGGGGAAAATCAGCCAATCTACAGAAAACACAAAATAGCAAAATCTGGATGGCTGGACAGTGATTTGAACCTCCTCATTCAGCAATTTCAGTGCAGAAAATACTGTGAAATGTTGACTAATGCTATCAAACATGCAAAAACCATGCATCACATGAGAGAACAGCAAACTCACTGAATAAAATTATCACTTTAACATATGTCAAGAAATAACTATTACGGCATAAATAGGGCATTCAAGATATTACTACACGGAAAATGAAAATTTATGCACTAAAAAATATTTCATAGCCACTATTTTTCATTAATTTGCAAGTAAAACCAAGCTTTTACTAACAACTTTTGGAATACTGTTTTCCAAGGCAGCTGCATCACATGCAGCGACAACACACAAAGAAACGAACAGAAGAGACTGAATCAATTATTGAAACACTGACAAGCAAAGACTCATACATACAACAAAATACTATGTAAAATTATCACAATGAAAATAATCAATTTTTAAAAATAGAATGTAGTTTTTCCTTCTCATCCTGGCCAGTAAGTCTCCTCTGACCCAGGGTTCTGGCTGACTTTTCTGATCTCTACCCCTTTTCCTAAATCTCACTAGTCCTTTTCCTTCACCCCTCTTCCAGGATGAGCCATTGGCTCCAAAAGCTTGTCTATGTAATACCTTTTTTATGTATGTTCTCCTGCTGCCACTCAGTGAAAAGATTTTTTATCTGTCAATTTACATTATGTATAATTATAAGTATCAGTACATGACACAATAATACTGTAATGCCTTCAGTAAATTTTGGGTGTTACTGAATTAAAAGCAGCTCCACTGCAGCCGTATGTGAGGCAAGCATGCAAGCACACAGGTGGTGACACGTAATTTCACAAGCTAGCCAGTTTGTACACTGCAAGGTGACCGGGCCGACCAGCACAATTGTGGTGAAAGGCCGTGCAACTATTAACCAGCTTGCGGAGTATTTCCACAGCATTGAGGCTCTGAGATGTTGATCTGTATGTGCCTGGTAACAGGCCAACAGCACAATAAGTGTGCTATTCATCGCTATAAATACCCTCTGTTTCTAACATAATTATGCACAGTCAGGCAGTACCCTCCATGACATTAGCTCCATGCAATTCTCCATCATATTATGGGCCAGCCAGCAACCGACACCAATCTGGGCAGCCACCTCCACCAGACCAGCTCAGAGTTTTATGTCTCCACCTGCACACTTGCAACAACACAAAAGATGAGCCACCACCAGGCTCCAACGCAGAACTTCTGTCTTGGAGGGCAGTGATTCGCAGCTACAGAGGTACTGCAGCTATCCTTACACACCAGTGTGAGTTTCTAACCCAGTAACAGTGGCTGCCTATGAGAATTCAGTGGTTTACGCATCACTGATACTGCTCACTCAGGGTTGCATAATGCTAACTTAGCCACGCACCGCTGAGTGAGGTAAACAGTGTCAGCAACATGAGACAAGGACATAAAATGTCCATCCTGCCCATGCGACCCTCCAACTTCCATCGGCATCACCGGTAGACCACACACCTGAAGAGGGTGAATCTAGGAGCATCACAGCACTTCAAAGTTGCAGCTCAAGGTTAACTAAAATATGTTGTATCTTGCAGCAGATTTTTCCTAGTCACCCCTGGCCAGCACTATCATCTCCAGGTCCTATGTGGAATATGATTCAGGTGTTATCATTTACTGGACATTATAATGTTTGTTAGGGAGAAAAAAAAGAAGAATGATTTCATAAATGTTTGAAGGGATAATGCAATAATCATTAAAACAAATGGTGTGTGTGTGTGTGTGTGTGTGTGTGTGTGTGTGTGTGTGTGTGTGTGTGTGTGTGATTGACTAAGTAGTAAGTTGAGGACATTAAATATTTATTTTCTTTCAACAAGCATTTGTTCATGTGAACAATACCACACATTTGCATCACATGGAATATTAAAGATTTATGTGGCAAACTGATCAGTTGTTTCTTTTGCATCTAAAACACAAATAATAAAACCAATTCCAGCAAGCAGGTAAAAGGAAATGCGGATGGCCACAATGGAATTATTATCTGTGTGGTCATCACAAATAATTCTGGGGCTGACACTCTGGCATATCAATGGACAAAATTCAATAATTTATAATAATTACTACATTAAATTATAAAAAATAAAACTGAATGAATTCCCAAATAAATATATTCAATGTTCTGTTCTCTCTCTTTTCATGCTTTATGACATTGTGCGTCATAACATCATTACATCACAAGTCAAATGCAATGCCTAATACAGTATGTTCATCCGACCCAAAGCAACACATATACATGCACAGCTACACTGTCCTGGACAGGTCCATATTCCTAGCACAGCAGCACTCCTTCCATTATTCCACTGTTTTCCAGTACTGGAGAGTGTTATAGAATCATTTTCGTGATTTATGTGGCAAGCACTGTGCTGAGAGGTGACAAAGTAGTGAGAGGTGGCACAAACCCAATGTGTTTCACTATTAATGTTTGGTTGATTGTCATGAAATCACTAGATTTAAATGAAACTAAATCCTTGTTGACAACAAAAGTTGAACACAGCTCACATAAAAGTCAAGAGAGAAAATGAATTCAAAAATAAAATTCCATTTGCCAATTTGGAGAAAAATCCTAAGATATTTATGACTTAAACACCACCACTTCAGCCATATATTTCCATGGTGTTGTTGTAAGTCTTTTAATGTTACCTAACCATCATCTACACGGTCAGCATCTCTGTTCTTAATCTAGCAGAGTCCAGCAAGCAACTTGCTTAGTCCATTTACAATCAAATTGTGTGGCTACATGTCCTGTCCACCTCAATTTCATTTTCGTTAGTATTACAAAATTAATCCTACTGTTCCCTGAGCCATTGGTTTGTTTCCTCTTGTCTTCTAGTAATTCCCAACATGCATCTCCTTATTGCTTGATGAACAACCAGGACATTTGAATGTGTGTGTGTGTGTGTGTTTTTTTTTTTTTGTTTTTTTTTTTTTTTTTTTTTTTTTAAAAAAAAAATGGCCATGTCTCACTGCCGTAGGACAAAGGTAACAAACACTGATTGCAAACTTCAATTTCAAACATGTCAGAATTTTTTATGTATTTAGGAACAAAATGGGGACCAGACTAATTTCCTTCCTTTTTATGTCTTCAGCTCTCCATCTAGTTGTAGTCAAGAAGTGATCTGAATAGGAAAACTAAGCTGTTCTATGGCTCAATTGTCAACTTGTGCCATTTTCTATTAGATCTTTTGTAGGCCTACTTTCAAACTTACTGTATTAAGTTTTTTCTTTAGTTATTGACGTCTGCCTGCACTACACACTAACAATGATTCTTTACTATCTAGTGTGTATTGTTTTGGTTACAAAAAAGTCTGCAATGCTTCAATGGATGTGGCACTACAATCCTGCAGACAACGAGAACATTTCAGTGGAAAACAGACAACTTGAAAAACAAAGAGAAGATGAAGTGGAACTATTACGGCAATGTGGAGACTATAAAAATAATGCATTCCAAAAATGATCATTGGCCTCGGAAAGATACTTGTGTTAATTCTGATGCAGATCATTTTTAAAAGGCATGTTCTGTATCTCTGCTAACTTACCTAAAGTGCAGTGGACGAGTGCCATATGTGAACATACGAATTTTGATTGTGAAATAATTTTTCGGCAATAATATTTAGCATACAAGGTGAGGAGAAGTGACTGCGAACAGTTCCTGATCACCAGAGGGAATCCTCATGTCTTGTATTCAATCTTGCAAACAAGAGGGTGTGGGATAGGGTTCACTGATTTTGCTCAAATTTTGTAAGCAGAAGCACATGGATGCCCCTTTCTGGTAAAACACACTAAATATTTGTGAGTACAGTGAGACAGATTTTTGAGCATTCCATAGGAATATTCCTCTCATGCTTTCACGTCCTTGGATGACATGAAGAAAGTCATTGATTCTGCTGATGCTCATCCAAAATGGAAGTTCCTGTTATTAAAAATGACATTCAACAGCTCCAAAATGTAGGAAGGGTTTCAGGGTACAGTGGGCTGTTATTAGCAACTGATTAAGAGAACATTACAACAATGGGCATAACAATTCGAGGAGAGGGAAAAAAATTTAACAGTGGGAATCGTAGCCGAGAGAGAGAGAGAGACCATTTACCTCTACATAGAGAGCTAGTTTGTTCTGTTCAGTGTAAAATGTCGTATCTTCATTATTTACTATGAAATTATCATTCATAATTTCAGTAACCTGTTCTGAAATTGCTTGATCCATAGCTATTGCTACAGGACCCACATAAGCAGTAAGATTGTTGGTGATCAAGCCGTTTTCTTCATAAATTGAAAAAGTGTCATGAAATGTTGTAGCTTTTGTGTTTAGACCAATAACTTCACTGGTAGCAGATTCATGCTGGGTTTCCATTTCCCATTAAAATAATAATTTTTTATGAAAATCAGTGCAAACATGACATGAAACAGCATTCATAACTGTAGAGACCATTACAAAAATGATGGGCAACAGATATTGTAAGGACAAACAATACGGGATTTGAAACAGCTGCCAGAGCCCACTGAAGAGAAACGAACAGGAAGGATAAAGTGGGGCTATGACGACAATATAATGTTGCTACTGAAGGACAATTGAAATCACAAACTGTCAGAAACGTATCATTTAAAGCAATTATTCTTTAAATATATTAATTAATTAAAATAATCATAAGTAAATTTAATGTATCAAACAAAGAAAGTCCAGGTAAGAATATCAACAATGTAGGAAAAGATAGATTGCTACTTAATGTAAAGATGAAACATTGCATTGCAGACAGGTTCAATTAAAAGACACTTACACATAAGCTTTCAGACACAGTCTTCTTCAGAAAATGACAAAGGGTGTGGCTGAAAGCTTAGTGCAAGTACACTGTTAAATTTAATGCATTAATTTTAAACAATCGAAACTCCAGGTTGGAATATCAACAATATAACGAAAAGTCAGATTGCTATTTACTGTAAAGATGACACATTAAGTTACAAACAGGCATAACTACATGACATTTACACATTAGCTTTCGATCACAGTCTTCGTCAGAAAAGGAAACACACACACATTTTTCACACAAGCAAGCACACCTCATGCACACATCTTGACTGCCATGTTGGACCAGAATGCAACTGTCACGTAGAAGAGAAGCAGCAGTCTGGATGGGGGAAGGAAAGGGAAAGAGATAGCAGCGTATGCACAGGAGGAGAGGTGAGCCTGTCTGGCAGGCCATGCAGGGAACTAGGCTGGTAACAGGCATCACTTTGGGAGGCTTTGGGGCAGGGAGTTGGGGGAAAACAGGGAGCAAAAAAGAAGAGGAGCAGGGAAGGGGAAATATGGGTGGGTGTGTTGGCAGAGGGTGTCAAACAAAGAGGTTGGGAGACAAGAATAGGGATGAGGTGACAGAATAGAGGTGGAAACTGTTGGATGGAGGGTGTGGGAACAGTACATTACCATAGGGTGAGGTCAGGATAATTTCAGGTGCAGAGAATGTGTTGTCAGGATATTACCATCTGTGCTCTTCAAAGCAGCCATTAAAATCAAGCATGTTACATTCAGCTGCATGTTGCACCACAGGGTACACTACTTTGCTCTTGGCCACAGTTTGGCGGATGCCATTCATCCTGATGGACAGCTGGTTGGCAACTACACCAAAATTAAAAGTTCTGCAACACTTGCAGCAGAGTTAGTATATGACATGGCTGTTGTCATAGGTACAATAAGCCTGTGACAGGACTGGAATAGGAAGTGCTGGGTGAGTAGACTGGGCATGTCTTGCACCTGCACCTCCCACAGGGATGTGTTTGGGATTGAAAGTGGTACAGGGATGCACTAGGATGTTGAGGAAGTTGAGTGTGCAACAGAAAACTTTCAGAGAGGTTTGAAAGATTTTGGATTGGAGATGTCCCTCATTAATTATTAATTTGTAAATGAACTGTTTAAACAGATTTACATTTTACAATTAATAAATTAACATTGTGAGGTCCTTTGATATAGTTTATGTTGATATCCCCCCATCTACCTGCCCCCTTACTGCTATTTGAGAGGAAAAGGCAATGTGCCATTACCAGATTTCACCATCTTCCTTCATTTTCAGAGTCGTCCATGACAATTCTAGGCATTAACACAAATGATATATCACAGTGAAGAAACAAAAAGAAACCTAGACTAACGCAGCATAGAATTCCAGTTTGACTATATTATTTACAAGAGACAACTAGTTTTCTAAGAAAAATGAAGATAAAACCATAAACTCTTCTCCTCCACCCCCCCCCCCCTCCACCCCCCGTTCCACCCTCCAAGCCTTTTAATTACACATCGTATTTATAAAATGTGATAGAAACATAAGTAGCATGTTTCTTTGCTATAATAAGTCTGTGCATGTTATCTGTCTTTGCACCTCTCTTTTCTTCATCAAATAAGTACAAGAACAGATCATGTTTTTTTTTCAAGTACAAGTTAGTGGTTGCTTCACAAAGAGGCTTAACATACCTGCTTTTAAAAACATGGTCCATTGTCTTCTTAACAGTTTCCAGTCTTCAGGGAATCCACAAGCAAATCTGTTTTTAATGAAGTGTGGTAAACCTGAAACTGAAGTCAAAATAGAAATGTCAATTAATGTTTTTCAGATATTTTTGTATAAAGAAACCTGATTAATATACTAATGGAAAAAACTGTGACAATTCCTTTCATTGGAATCAAAACTATCAGATTATTACAAATTAAAAACAGTAGAAGTTGGAATACAACTATTCTGCACAGAAAGCTTAAAGCAAACAGAAATAAAGGCAAGTAAGAATATTACAAAAAGAGATTACCAGTTAGACTACTTTAGTTCAGAAGTAGGTACCATCAGTTTGATTAACAGATGCTAACATGAGGTCCTTGAGGCTTCGGGCAATCAGGGCAGGAATACTCATGTCAGTTGGTTGGTTGGATATCATCACAATTTCAAGGGTTACATAGTACTTTTGTGCCTGGAAAATTCTCTCATAGATTTTACAGAGAGGGGTGGGTGACAGGGGGGGGGGGGGGGTGTTGGGGGGGGGGGGGGGAGCTTCCAGAATCATTAACTGTCTTTCCTTGTTTTAAGATAGCCATGACCCCAGTTTGCTTCCAGATGTTAAGGTGTTGGCTGAAGGTAAAGCAAATTACAATGATTTCTAGCACTAATTGTTACATTTTAGTGCCAAAATATTTAATTTGTTATAATAGAATATCATCTAAGTCTTTACTTTGCTCTTGGTAAGTGCTCTGTTTGGCTCTTCTGTACTGGAGGAGTCCCAAGTATTAGTATTTCTTCTTCATCTTCTTTGTTCCTATTTATTTTGAAGTATAGTTTGGATGATATCATTCTGGGTGTGCTATTTGCCAGGAGAGCCTGGCTATTTGGCTGGCAGTAGAGCATGTTGTGTTGCAGTTGAGATGTCTTAAAGATTCAGTTGTTCTTCCCATGTATAGCTCTTCCATTGCCTTTCTAATACAACTTGTGATTTTGGAAGTCAGTACTGAATTGATGAACAGTTGGCCAGTACTAGCTGCAGGCACAAAGAAGGGGTTGGCCTGTGTCCCATTTCTTGTGATAAGCCCTTGAGCTAATTGCACCTACAGCCTCTTGGAATGGACTGTCTTAGAACTTTGTTGCTGTTGTTATTTCAGTGCTATATTATCTATTATGTTCTGGAGCATTTTCCAGTTTGCTTTTTGGGTATTATACCTGCGTCAAAATCTGACATTTGCAAATAGACATGCATATTACTTTCATCTTTCCTTCACAAATTACTTGTGCTACTGTACTCATTATATCATCCATGTCTCCTTGTGTCTGTATATGTGTGGATGGATATGTGTGTGTGTGTGTGTGTGTGTGTGTGTGTGTGTGTGTGTGTGTATACCTGTCCCTTTTTCCCCCTAAGGTAAGTCTTTCAGCTCCCGGGATTGGAATGACTCCTTACCCTCTCCCTTAAAACCCATATCCTTTCGTCTTTCCCTCTCCTTCCGTCTTTCCTGATGAAGCAACCGTGGGTTGCGAAAGCTTGAAATTTGTGTGTGTGTTTATGTTTGTTATTGTCTCTATCAACATACCAACACTTTCGTTTGGTAAGTTACAGCATCTTTGTTTTTAGATATATTTTTCAAACGTGGAATGTTTCCCTCTATTATAGAAATATTTTCTTAAAAATTTTCATCTCCTATTGTGCTCTCTTGGAAGTTGAATTTCCAGAAACACTGAAACATGTATTATTATTATTATCTCCTTTCCTTTCTCAGACATTATGTCTGGTTAAAAATGGAAAGTGACGCGGACCTTGATCAAGCATGACTTCCTTTTAACTGTACGGTATATGTTACATTGCATTTAGGAACTTTCGGGTAATTGAACATGTATCGATAATTACAGATTTTGAATATAATAGAGGGAAACATTCCACGTGGGAAAAATATATCTAAAAACAAAGATGATGTGACTTACCAAACGAAAGCGCTGGCAGGCCGATAGACACACAAACAAACACAAACATACACACAAAATTCAAGCTTTCACAACCAACGGTTGCTTCGTCAAGAAAGAGGGAAGGAGCGGGAAAGACGAAAGGATGTGGGTTTTAAGGGAGAGGGTAAGGAGTCATTCCAATCCCGGGAGCGCGATTCGTCTTTCTCTCTCCTTCCCTCTTTCCTGACGAAGCAACCGTTGGTTGCAAAAGCTTCAATTTTGTGTGTATGTTTGTGTTTGTTTGTGTGTCTATTGACCTGCCAGCGCTTTCGTTTGGTAAGTCACAACATCTTTGTTTTTAGATATAATTACAGATTTCTGTAGTTGTATATATACGTTTGGATGTAGCTGTATTGCGTTGATGTACTGGTGGATATTGTGTGGTATGACTCCTGTAGTTTATAGTATAATTGGTATAATGTCAACTTTATCCTGATGCCACATGACCTTGACTTCCTCAGCCAGTTGGATGCATTTTTCAATTTTTTCTACTGTTTTCTTCTATATATTTGTTGTATTGGGCATGGATATTTCGATTAGTTGTGTTAATTTCTTCTTTTTATTGGTGAGTATGATGTCAGGTTTGTTATGTGGTGTTGTTTTATCTGTTATAATGGTTCTGTTACAGTATAATTTGTATTCATCGTTCTCCAGTATTATTATTATTATTATTATTATTACTAGCTGAGAAGTCAAATATCAAATACCAATTGTTACAGATAAAGTCTTAAAAATCCTTTAGTAGTTCTTTATTTTCAAAAAAACTTTCACCCGCTATTATATCCCCCCTAGTTGTTGAATTTCCAAAAATGCTGAAACACATATTTTTATTTTCTGAAAGAAACCAAATACCAGTTTTCGTTGTTCTAGCTTCAAAATTCCCTTCACAGCAACATACTTTCAAGAAGCCTTTCATCCCAAATTTCACTCCCTTAGCAGTGGAATTTCAGACAATCCTTTCTTAAACAATGCCTACAGTGTAAGACCCACACCCTCTCCAAACTCAAGTTTCTGTCCTTAGCAGTTTTGCTGGGTGATGATAAATCAGTGAATCAGTCTCTGACCTTATTTCACCCCCTTATGGGCTGAATATCCAAAAACGTGAAACATGTATTTTTCATCTCCAACCGAAAAACCAAACATGAAATTTCAAAGAGTTAGCGTTAAAAATGCTTTCGCAATGAAATATTTTCATAAACTCCTCCCCCCCCCCCCCTATTTCACCCCCTTAGGGGCTGAATTTTCAAAAACAGTGATTTGCAGATGTTTTATTTCTAACAGAGAAACTAAATACAAATTTTCATAGATTTAGCTTCAAAAAATGTTTGCACAGTGAAATATTTCCAGAAAAACTTTCATCCCCTGTTTCATCTCATAGAGGTTGAATTTCCAAAAACAGTGAAACACATTTTTTCCCCCAACTGAGAAGCCAAATTTAAATTTTCAAAGATTCAACTGAAAATTCTTTCATAATAAAATATTTTCATAAAAAATCTCATGCCCTATTTCACCCCTTAGGGGTTCAATTTCCAATAACACTGAAACAATTTTTTTTTTATTTGTACTCGAGAAGTCAAAATACCAATGTTCATTAAAAACACTTCAATAGTTCTTTAATAAAGACACACTTTCAAAAAAAGCTTTCACCCACTATTTCACCCCCATAGGGTTAAACTTCCAAACATGCTGAGACACATTTCTTTATTTCTGACCGTGTCACCAAATACCAATTTTTGTAGGCCTAGCTTCAAAACTGCCCTATAGTGACATTTTAAAAAGAAAACTCTCCAGCACCTACTTCACCCCTTTAGAGCTGGAATTTCGAAAAATCCCTTCTTAAACAATGCCTGCAGTATAAGATCCACTCTTTTTCCAAACTTCAGATTTCTGTCCTTAGCGGTTTGGGTTGGGCAATGATGAGTCAGTCAGACAGGATGTTGTCTTTTATATATAAGAGATTAAGATTATATTGTATCATCTGCATTTATGAGCCATTCACATTCTAAATAGTAGAAAATGTGTCCTTTAGAACAATTCAAACAGATTCAAATTGTATCAAGTATTTAGAAAATAATTTTTCCTAAAGAGTGTAATAAAAAAAATGGCAGGACATACCACAGTCTTCATCACTGAAATTTTTCAGTTTGCATAAATAATTTCGACTGGCCACAGTATGGGAATCCATTCGTTTTATTATGGGTTCAGTCTGAACCATACCACTCCTATAAAGATAAAGAATATAAACAATAAAATGATTGCATACTTATTGTAACAATTACAAAACTAATTGTGTATAGACACTTCTCTGGATATCCATTACAAAACCAACATTTAATGTACCATTACATGAAAGTTATTTTTAACATTTCTCCTATTTTGCAAATCACTGATCTAGTTTAGCAGCAGTATTTTATCTAAACAAACTTAATTGTATTTTCTGCTTGTTAAATGTCACAAGAGCAGTGATCTTGCATTAATGAATAGTAATTTTACCAGTCAAAAGGTACTCCACTTTTATTAGTTCAAAAAACATATTTGCAGGATTTCAAATCATATGTGGGGCCTATAAAAGTGCCAAACAGTATATATGATAGCCAAGAGGTTTCTTGTGCAAACTGTTCTCTGTGCACTTATCGCTGTAATTCTCTATTAACATCCGAGCTTTAGACAATAATCATCATTATCTTCATCGCAAAAGCAATTGGCTGTCAAAGAGGTGACAGGATAACAAACATATAACAAATTTAATGGTACCCACTACGACCAGAGATTACTTTGGTGTCAGCAATGAAATGTAACTCTCTGTATCGGTGTCCACCACAACAATTAACATGGGATGTGCTGTTATGCAGTGTCATGTTTGCCCAAGTATTTTTCCCAGAGTCAACAAAACCATCCCTCCTCATTCTATTTGTAAATCCAGCAGAAGTTCACAAAAGTGCCCAGAAATTCACCCATATAAGACATACTTATCATACACTACCTGATCAAAAGTATACAAAAACCTATTAGTTGGCATTATTATCGGGTGTATCCTTGCCTTTATCACAGCTTGAAATCTGTTGTGGGCACTTTCATTGGTGTGTCTGAATGTCAGTGAAGAAATGCCAGACCATTCTTCCTCCAGCGAGAAACCAGAGAAGGCAGTGATGTTGGGTGCTGGGTCTGGAGCAAAGTCAATGTTTAAAGTCTCCCCAAAAGTGTTCCACTGGGTTCGTTTTAGCACTCTGGGAAGGCCAGTTTCAAGAATGTTATTGTCCAAAAATGGCTGCCTCACAGATGCTCAAGTGTTCAGGTACTTCTGAGCAGATAGTGATGTCTAGTTTCTATCCAACACATTTGTTATGTATCACTCAAAAGTTGCCACATACAGCAACTTAGTGCATTTGAGGAACAGAATAACACACTTCTTTTGAAGTCACAATCAGAGAAAAACTAAACTGTATTTTGACCTCATCACCCAGAATGTCATGACACCAACAGCATTTCAATTCATTATTGATGCACAAAACAAAATGTAATTCATTGCAACATGGACCGTTTAAGTAGGGAAAAGGAGACCATGCCACTTTGTGCATAAATTCAGGCCATTTCTGTGATCTTAGTAAATTTAATTGATTAACTTTTGAAGTGTTCAGTTGTTATACCTAAATTAGAATTTTCAACAACACAAAAAAAGTCCAAGATTCTGCATCAACAGAAGTACATTCAAGAAATTCTTTAACATATTAAAACAAAGAATGTTCTGAATACTCAATAAAATCAGAAACACTGAAACTATCAAAATCAAATATTATCAAATTTTAACACTTTTTAGATGCACAGGGTAGCCGCGCGGTCTGAAGCGTCTTGTCATGGTCCGAGCGGCTGTCCCCATTGGTGGCTTGAGTCCTCCCTTGGGCACGGGTGTGTGTGTCATCCTTAGCGTAAGTTAATTTAAGTTAGATTACATAGTGTGTAAGCTTAGGGACTGATGACCTCATCAGTTTGATCCCACAAGACCTTTCCAAATTTTTTAACGCTTGTTCTCTGAAAAGATCTGGGAAACTGAAAAACATGCAGAAAAATGGCAAATAGTTGTAATCCAAACCCTTCATTTAAAAAAAGGTAAATAAATAAGGTGTTGATAACTACAGAGAAGTGTTAATTTCATCTATTCTATTACAAAACTGTAAATAAACCTTTGAAGACAAATAAGGGAACATTTGTCTAAACAATTCCCAGAATATCAGGGTGACTTCAGAAAGGGAAGAGTAAATCAGAATCCTACTCCAGATATACACTATGTGATCAAAAGTATCCAGATGCATAGCTGAAAATGACTTACAAGTTCATAGCACTCTCCATCGGTAATGCTGGAATTCAATACAGTGTTGGCCTATCCTTAGCCTTGATGACAGCTTCCACTCTTGCAGGTATACATTCAATCAGGTGCTGGGAGATTTCTTGGGGAATGGTAGCTCATCCTTCACAGCATGCTGCACTACTGAGGAGAGGTATCGCTGTCGGTCAGTGAGGCATGGCACGAAGTTGGTGTTCCAAAGGTGTTTTATAGGATTCAGGTCAGGACTCTGTGCAGGCCAGTCCATTACAGGGATGCTACTATCATGTAACCACTCCACCATAGGCCATGCATTATGAACAGGTGCTCGATCGTGTTAAAAGCTACAATCACTATCCCCGAATAGCTCTTCAACAGTGGGAAGCAAGAAGGTGCTTAAAAACATCATTGTAGGTCTGTGCTGTAATAGTGCCTCGCAAAACAACAAGGACTCCTAGCTCTCTCCATGAAAAATGCGACCACATCATAACACCACTGCCTCCGAATTTTACTGTTGGCACTACACATGCTGACAGATGACATTCACCAGGCATTCGCCATACCCACACCCTGCCATCTGGTCGCCACATTGTGTACCGTGATTCGTCACTCCACAGAACATTTTTTCACTGTTCAATCATCCAAGGTTTACGCTCCTTTACACCAAGCAAGGCGTTGTTTGGCAGTTACTGGCATGATGTGTGGCTTACGAGCAGCCGCTAGACCACGAAATCGAACTTTTCTCACTTCCCGCTGTTATAGTACTTGCAGTGGATCCTGAGGCAGTTTGGAATTCCTGTGTGATGGTCTGGATAGATGTCTACTTATTACACATTACGGCCCTCTTCAACTGTCGGCGGTCTCTGTCAGTCAACAGACGAGGTCAGCCAGTACAATTTTGTGCTGTACGTGTCCCTTCACGTTTCCACTTCACTATCGCATTGGAAATAGTGGACCTAGGTGTGCTTAGGAGTGTGGAAACCTTGTGTACAAACGTATGACACAAGTAACACCCAAATCACCTGACCATGTTTGAAGTCCGCGAGTTCCACGAAGCACCCCATTCTGCTCTCTCACAAGGTCTAATGACTACTGAGGTATCTGATATGGAGTACCTGGCAGTAGGTGGTAGCACAATGCACCTAACATGAAAAACATGTTTTTGGGGGTGTCCAGATACTTTTGATCGCATAGTGTAAAATCAATAATTTCTCACAGCATTTTACGCAGAAAACTATACACTTTTATTTGCCAACTTACAAAACATCTGACCCTGTAGACAGAGTAACACAGGATAAAAAATCAGAGAATTTGAAGCGACAGCAAAATTAGTAAACATTATCTGTGAAACCCAAACTAATAATCATTCATTTTCAAAATTAAGGTCTTCTGGTTTTTCAAGTCAAATTTTTCCCAAGGTTACTTTTTCACTAAATTTGGCACTAGAGCATACTTTTTTTTTTATAGAAGTATATATTGACAATTCTTAGAATATCTATAATTAATTATTTTTTAGAAGTATAAATTGGAGAGGAATTGGTGATAGGCCTCATCAAACCAGGCCTGAGGACCACAAAAAATAACAGATATGAAATAAAACATTTTTAAAATATTAAATATTGTATTTTGATTTAAAGACAACAGAAAATATCAAATAAAAATTACAAATTCTGTCTTTACAAATATAGATACCTACATTATTATTTACTAATTAAAAGAACAAACTCTAAAAATATGTCATAATAAAATAAATATAACACTTTATTAAATTTTCTATATGTGCCAAAATCTCTGATGCTTCGCTCAACATAACTGCTCCTTTTGTTTCTAATTCTTTGATTTCAATTTGCTTTCATCTGTACAGTAATCATTCCTTCTTTTCTCATTCACATTCCTTGTAATTTTTTATGTCTTCTTTGCACAAAGAATGTGCATGCAAAAACTGAGTAAAAGACTTTTGTTGATGTCACCATTTCCATAATAGTTTTCTTTATGAACTAAGAAGCAATGCTATACTTTCCCCTTTCAGGCGGTCTTTTATGTACATTAGCAACATACTTCATCAAATGTGGAATATGTTCTTTAAGTGCTCTCTTCATAACTTCAACATTTCCAACCCATCTTACAGAACAAAATTTGATAGGAAACTTCGAAAACCCTATAATATTTGAGAAGATTATCCTCCTTGAAGGAAAATACTTCATTAAGTACGGAATAACCCTAAGAAATTCAAGAACATTCCAACCACTTTTATTACAAGGAGTTTTCAAAGCTTCATTCACTACATGAGGTGAGCAAATGCCACAATGAACATTTGTGTTTGATTATCTTCTTCACTGAACAGAAATGCTTGCAAATCATGCAACATATTCAAGTTCACATCTGGCCCATCCATATAAATTTGAATTATATTCTTAAGTGACAAATTCAGATCATTCAGATCCTCCAGGAAACCTGACTGTAAGTCAGAAAATGTGGCAAAATTCAAAAACACAGATGTTAAATATCTTGTGGATATAAACTGATATTGTTCATCCCTGAAACAAACCACCAAATTCGTGTTTGCCTTTTGCACAACTTCGCTTAAACTCTCGTCATATGACTCACAAAAGTATCAAACTTCCCTGACTTTGTTAGGTAGGAAATTCTGGAAATGAGGACCAACTCCACAAGTAATTATAAGTGACAACCAACCCTTGTGTAGCTGTACTTTTTTGATAATCATGCTGTCAGAAAACATAATTTGGAATATGTCTGTCATGTTTCCAGAACTTCTCACTGAAGAATGAGACATGACTATTCATATACCATATAATCTCAGATTTTACTATCTCATCAATAACTAAAAAATGTTTCAATGAGCTTGTTTGGAAACCCTCTTCAACTTAAGTTCTAGATACTGTAGAAGGAGCAAGTGATTGTAATTTGCCACTCCCATTCAAATTCCATTCAGAAGGAACTTGTGACTGTGTTGGCACTGTTTCTACTATAGCACAAGACAACTTGTTTTGTTGCCTTGAAACTAATGAATCAACCAATGATTAATGTCTCTTTCCTCTTGCATGTGTTTTTACATATGAAATGCCACTGGCACTAACACCAAAGTCACATTTGCACAAAACGGCCGATAGAGCCAAGTTATAGTCTGCAAGTAGTACTAATAGGGCATGAGAAACATTTTAGCTAACGAGAAAACAATTCTACACTGATTGTCCTAAACATCTTCAAAATGAGATTGAAATTACAATAGTTTTATATTAGTAATTAAAAACCTTTACGGAAATGTCTTCCCATAAAAGATGCAGAATAAAGAGATTTAAACAGAACTGGGAATGGACAGAATTAAAGAAACAGCTGATAATCCTCCAGCACCACATGAGATCATAACACTGTCATATGCGTATATATCAGTTCATGATGTAGTGTACATGGTACGGATGGAACTGGTGACATGTAAGAATATGATGTACACTGGTTTTAGGAATGCCAATCTCATGTTCAAGCTGTCGTCTGCTCACATGTGGATTCATAGCAACGGAAGCGAGATCAGTAACTTTGGCAGCTTCGTCTGTGCAAGTGCTAATACGATTTCATTGTCGTGGGTTGAAACTTCCCATTTCCTGAAGCGTCGCAACAAGATGAGAAAGAATCCATCAGGAAGGTGGGTTCTTGTCAGGATATCACTCTCTGTACAGTTCCGCAGAAAAGAAATGTTATGTTGATGGAGTTTGTAGGAAGGACCGCCTTTACTGTATGCCTACTCTACACAACAGTATTAAAAAGACTGAACTACTGTACTAAATGTACCCGTACATAAGAAAACAGTATTGCAATTACTGTTCTGCTAACTTCGATTACCCATAGATGAGTAGCATTTCTAGCTATTCTTCATTGGTGTACATTCTACTCACACAACTCTTCAACTGATGATGGTTGACAGAATGACGGGTGTGCATTCTACTTATGTTTACATTTGTTCTCTGTTAATGTCAGCATGTGGCTGTGTTCCATTACCCCAAGTACCTGCACTAAGTGCTGGGAGCGCCAACAACAATGTAGTGTTATGTAATTAATAATGTTGTTTTCCAGTGAATGGTACACTGCGATACATTTTTAAATACATCTTTAGGAGAGGAAATGAATTACCGAATAAAAAATACAAGGTGCCATTTAAAAAAGTCATACCGCTGTTCATATCTTTGTAAAAAACAAAGCTACAATGAAGGTAATCATGCTGATTGATGCCCCTCTAACGGTTAAAGAACATTTGCTTGAAACATTTTGTAATTTGCACCTGGAGAAACAGTTATTTAGGGTGGTCAAGATAAATGGGACACCCTGTATACAATGCAAATAACATTCTGTGGTATAGCCACCCATGTTGCAGTCATCTGGCTCAACAATTCACATGTAGTGGTTAGCACTGGGTCACAGCACTGCACCAGTCGTTTCACCATATCCCGCATATTTTCAATTGGTGACAAAGTCTGGAGATCTGGTGGGCCACGGCAAAAGCCTGACATCCTGCGACACCAAGAAGGTACAAGTTTGTGCAGCAACATGTGGTTGTGCCTTATATTGCTGAAAAATGAAATCTGGGATGTTGTTCAGAAAGGGCAAAGTTATGAGTCGCAGCAAGTCATTAACATAGGTCACACAGGTCACAGTGCCATGGGCTAGCAGCAACTGTGATTTGTAGTTGTACCCAATAGCACCCCACATCATACTTTTCCACTGTTTGATGTTCGTCTTGAGTACGCACTGTACGTCTTGTGTGAATGCAGTCACAATGATGCTGCTCCCCGATTGCAGTGAAACAAAATGCAGTCATCATTTTCAAACAAACAGAACCTGGATTCATCCGAGAACAATGTCTGATGCCAGTCCTGTCCCCAGTGACGTTGTTCCATACACCACTGAGGTCTAACATGTTTCTGCACATTTGTCAAAGGTAGCTCGAGAAATGGACAACATGCATGTAACCCGTACCGTAATATACAGTGACTGACTGTCTGCCCTGATAGTGTACAATGTGTCACACTGTTCCACTGTTGGGCCAGAGCCGAGGAGGAAGCAGTTCTGTCCTGCAATCTCAATTTCTGCACACACCCATGGCACTCCCGAAACACTTGGTTCCACACGAGCATCAATTTCCTGGATGGATGCATCACATTCTCTCATGCCAATAATGCACCCTCTTTGAAACTCACTGATTGGATGGTAAGGTTCCTGCATACATCTGTGCTGCATCCTGCGCTTGTGCTCAAGTCACACTGATCCATTACTGTCAGTGTACAGCAACAACAAAAGCCACATGCACATTTTCCCGGTAGGTGGTGGTGGTGTGCCGTGATATTGATGTTGACCTCCAACCTCTGGGCCAACATGATACAAATGCTAATCATGTCTGCAGAACATACTAATATACATGTCCTGTGAATAACAATGTCATATCTCTAGTTGTTCAAGGTGTTCTGTTTTTTTCTGAACATGAGTATACATTACCGCCAGTTTCAATTACTAAAAATGTTTATACATATTCAAGTTACTTCCTAATTACACTCTAGGAAATACTGCAACCAGCCTCAAATATTTTTAAATGATTTTATTCTACCATTACTAGTCACAGACTAAGCCTATCATCAGATGGTAACACTGACTTCTTTGCAAGTTTTGCATTTTTGTCCTGAAATATGACAAGGTTTTTGTGATTGCATTCTTTAGAAAAGGTTTTACATTTGTTTCCTAAAATATATCAAAGTTTTTACGATTACATAGTTTTACGCTTATATATGCTCCATACATAGTACTTACTTCATGAAAAGCCCTCGTTTATATATTATAAGACAGTGGTTTGATTTTCTTTTACAATCCACATTGAACAATGAACTGATCTAAATACAAGATGGTAAATACATTTGTTTACATTGACAGCTGATACGATGTGCCAAAGACTGTGATACGTGAACAGATATGGCACACTTCTGGAGCTACTGCAAAGATACTTCTTAATAGTACAGATAATTACATACAGTTATACATTTAATTATTTAGGTTTAACAGATGCTGGTAATGACCAACAAAGAATTTTCTCTCTGTCAATTAATTAATATTGCTATCATTTCAAATTATAGGAGCAGTATGAAATTTTGGAGGTATACCAGATTTTTTTCTTTTTAATTCTAGCTGATCATTCAGTACACAGTCAGGTTTCTTGTGAACACAGCCGTATATTTCTAATTGAAAATGGTTCAAATGGCTCTAAGCACTATGGGACTTAACATCTGAGGCCATCAATCCCCTAGAACTTAGAACTACTTAAACCTCACTAACCTAAGGACATCACACACATCCATGCCCGAGGGCAGGATTCAAACCGTAGCGATCGCACGGTTACAGATTGAAGCGCCTAGAACCGCTAGGCCACACCGGCCGGCCATTTCTAATTCCTCTAATAAAATGATCTGTACTCCTTTTTTGGCTAAAGGAAATGTCATTAAGTTGTCTTTGATGCTTATCTCTGTGTTTCCATGTTGGATAATGTGAGTAGCAAAAGTTGACTTATTTAGGTTGTTGAGCCTTAGAGCATCCATGTGTTCATGATGTTGTACATTAAAACTCTTACTAGTTTGGCTAATGGTAAAGTTGGGGCACACACAACAATTTGGTTTATAAATGCCAGACCTGTGGTATACTTCAGTTTTTGAATTTAAGTTGTGAACGATTTTGTCTTCCATTTTATTGTTTGCAGAAAAACTAATTTTGATATTTTATTGCATGGAATAAGTTTGCAATCTGATATGATGCTTTACCAATGAATGGTAAGCAGACATATTTCACAGAGTTTTGAGGAGATATTTGAGCTAAATTACTGTTTGATTTGGACCTACAGCTATATTTGTCACTGTATTTGCTTTAATTCTGGTGTGATGTTTAGTGATGGTAGCAGAAATGTAACCATCATTGTCGGTGATTGGTTTGATTGTTTTTAGCTCTTGTAGTTTATCTTCAGTGTCAAGGGATTTTTTTCCATCCGTTGAACATTATCCTATAATACATAAATATGTGTTGCTCGGGGTGACATGATTACCTGCTGTTGTGGTATCCGCTGTAGTGGGTTTTCTTTACATTTTAAACTTATATTTACCGTAGTATTTACTAATTTTTTTATCCAAGAAATTTATGACATTATCAGTTCCATGCTCAACAGTAAATTTTATGTTTTGGTGGGATTTGTTAACCTCTTTTGAAAACTGATTAATGTCTTCTACAGTTCCATCAAGTGTTTGCAATACATGACTTTTTTCTTTACTGTCATATTGGCATTAAAAAGGATGTTTCTAAATGATTTATGCAAATGTTGACTAGACACCTGCCTATTGCAATGTCAGCTTCCTGTTCATATAAATTGTTATTAAAGCTGAACTAGTTATGTGACAGCATTAAGATTATAAGTTTAACTATCTCATAAATTTCAGGTATACTGATCTTTTTATATTTAAGCATGTTATTTTTAATTACTGAGATCATTTCTTTTACCGGTATATTTGTAAACAAGTTAACTATATCAAAGAATGTGAATGTGGCTATGTGTGGTATGGGGATGTCTTTGATGTTTCCTGAAATCTCATAGCTATCGTTTTCACAAAAATTATCTTCAAATGTAAACGCCTTGGTGAGGATCTCTTTAAGTTTTCTTACTTATTTTGTAGTAAGGACTCTTTACAAGTTCACAATCAGACATACAGGACAACATTCTTTGTGAATCTATGATTGTGATCAAAGTTCTGAGGCTGGAGGGTATGTTATTGTGCATTCAGATTTTTCAATTTAGATTAGGAGGAAGTTGCAATCTCTGAGGAATTTTTTATGCTTAGCCTGTAGTTTTAGGTTTGGATCGGTATTAATTTCTTTTATGTTATTTTTCTGAAAAAATCTAGTGTTTATTAATGTAATCGTCTTCACACATTATCACTACAAGTGCTTCATTCTCCTGGAGTTTTTTTATTTATTTTTCTGAGATCAGTTGAGTCTTGTGAAAATTTGCATTGTGTCTTGTTTTTGACTGTGTGTTTCTGGTTTAGCTTGTTTATTTTATTACCTACTACATTTTTACTGCAATTATTTAATTTAGTTATGTTACACACAATTCTGGTTTTAACAATTACTTCTTTAATGTTAATTTTTATTTGTTTTAGATGTAATGTTATGTTTTGGGCTCTTGTTTAGCAGGTTTTGTGCAGAATGAGTGAAACTAATAGTTGCGAAGTTGATAACTCTATCAAAGAAACAATCTTCATCAGATGATGGGTTATTGTATGACTTCTTGCTTATAATTATGGTTTTTAATTTTCACTTTTGTCTTTGTGGGATGGTATGATATGATGTTTTGTTCTAATGAAAACACCAGTTTCACCTACAATGCATATGAAATACATAGGAAACAGCAAGTTATTCCGTTCTAAATGAAGAAGCACTTTCTGTTTGTACTGAGCTCTCATTTCACTACATAATCAACACAGTTCACATTTTACGTTTGCTAGATGTACAGTTTTACTGATGTTCTTGACGTTCACTTTGATATACTTGGGAATCGCTCTTTCAACTAGACGCTTTTTGTTAAATGCTACAGCAAGTATTACTTTCATTAGCTGAAGCTTGCACTTTTCAGAAATCATGCACAGTTCTCTTTACCTGTCAGTGTAATAACAACATTATTTTATCAACCTTGGTGAAAGAACACTACAGCTGTTTTCATAAGTTACACTGTGGGAGCAGCATTGACTTTTTTGGAAGTTTTACATTTGTGTCCTGAAGTTTCTGTGATTGCATAGTTTATGAAAGGATTTGCATATGCGTCCTAAAATATATATATATATATATATATATATATATATATATATATATATATATATATATATATATATATATATATATAAAAAATATAACAAAGTTTTTGTGATTTCAAAGTTATATACTTATATAAAGTTATATACTTATATATGCTATACAAATTGTACTTTACATATTACAAGATGAAGGTTTGATTGATCTTTTACAATCCACGTTGATCAATGTTGATGTAAACAAATGTATCTGCCGTCTTGTATTTAGTTCATTGATCAACATGGAATGAAAAAGAAAATCAAACCTCTGTCTTATAGTATGTACAGGAGGGCTTTTCATGAAGTAAATACAATGTATAGAGCATACATATGTGTAAATTTATGCAATCATAAAAAACTTTGAAATATTTTAGGACACAAAAAAAAACACCTTGGGGCTGATTGCAGTATTTCTCCTAAAGTGTAATTTATGAAAACAGATGTGGCGTTCTCTAACCAAAATGGATAAAATATTTCCTAACTGAAATTCTTCCAGTGATGTATTAGTGGCACAGGATTTTCCCACATATTGTTTTCCTTTCTTATTTGGTTTTTGCTAATTCATTGCATAATCATTTGAATTCCATGTTTTGATGAGTAGCCTCATCCCCCAGAAAGTTTGATACTACCCAAGTTCTTTGCCTTTTTTTGAAATTTTTGTAGTACTAATTCTTGTACTTTTTCCTCCAAACTGGTAAGTGTGTCTTGTGAACAAAGTGGTTCACCATTTTCAGGTCTCTGTTCTAATAATTTGATACAGCCTTATGCCTCTGAGATTTGATCCTTTACATATCTGCATACCTTCTCAGTCAAATCATGTAACTGATCTACATTAATGTGTAACTCTTTAATATGATTGTGTATTTCACACTTCACCAAGTCACACTGCCATAAAATTTCAGTGTGTATCTCCTCTTTTAATGCTGACAGTTTTTTGTCTAATTTATTACCTAGCCTTATCTCAATGTCTGATTTCAGAACCTCACAAGTTTCCCAAATCTCTTTCTTTAGCTCCTCTTCTAATTTCTCATTATTATTTTCTGGCTTAGTTGTACATTCTTGTTTTTGAAGCATTTCACTATTAAGGTTATCACCTTAAGCCGTAAAACCTTCCTCTGTTTTATTATTACAACTTTGCAAGAAAAATTTCTCTATTCATTCCCTGTCCCTCAAGGGCTATTTTTCTAGTCATGCAAGTACAATGGGTCTGTAAAGTCATGGCGCAGTTATGAACGCTTGTTGTGGCTAACAGAAACGAAAGGCTGAAACTTGCACTACATTGGACAGTATGGCTAAGAGTTTCAGTAGTATGATGTTTAAGTAATATGATATTCAATGGTGTGTGTGTGTGTGTGTGTGTGTGTGTGTGTGTGTGTGTGTGTGTGTGTGTATGTAAGTCATGACGCAACCCAACAAACCATGTACCATCAGCAGATCAGGCCATGTCAGTCAAGATGTTGACGATACAGAGAAAAGTTTAGTGTACTTCGTGGCTTGCTTATAAAAACACATTAATCGGTGGGAGACCCAGTTAAAGGATGCTGGCAGTTTGCTGACAAACCCTATTCTGGTAGGCATTCACTATGCACCGAGTCTGTAGAAGCTGTACAGGATAGCTACCTAATGAAACCCAAAAAAAATCGGGTGTGTGTAACCTTGATAATTAGGCCTAAAAAAAAAGTTAAGTTCATAAGGTCTGAAAAAAGGTCTTCTTTTTAGGGTTACAAATTGTAGTTGTTGCACAATATCAAACTGACTGACAGACCCAAACAATTCACGTTTGTTACAGATATGCTTAAAGCGATCGATTATGATGAATGATTTATGAAGAAGATTGTGTATAGCAATGGGGCCACATTCCATCCATGTCTGTCATATTCATCACTGTAACATCAGAATATGGGCTTCTGAAAATCCTTGTGCCATCACTGAACATGAGCGTCCACCCCTAAAATCAACACATGGTGTGCCCAGGTGCATAAGTTTTAGACCAATTTTTCTACATGGCGCAAACTATGACGTCAACAACTACCCTGACATGTTGCAGTTGAATGCAGTGGCAATGCCACAATTTCCAGGTGTTATCTTTGAACATGATGGTGCTCCTACACACTACATCAACAATGTTTGCAAGTTTTTGGATACAGAATTTCCCCCACGATGAATGGGAAGGGGTGGTTTTAACTCATGGCCACCATGATCCGGACCTAACATCATTAGACTTTTACTTTTGAGGTTATGTGAAGCAACGTGTGCACAGTGAATGTACCATCAACATTAATCACAGAATCACTGATGCTATTCACTCTGTTACACCAAATGAACTGTATTAAGCACCGCTCACCCTAAGATGAGAACTGTGCGCTGGTGATGAACTGCCTGCTGGTGTGCTGCAGATCTGCAGATGCATCACATCAATCAGCTATCGCAGGCTGCTGTTGTAGTGCGGCTGGCGACCAGAAACTGCGTGGTGCCGTAGGCTGCATGCTGAGTCGCGAGGCAGGCGCGATGTTCATAGACTGCTATCCTGTCACTACTCTTCTTCACAGAACTCACCCAGACATCTTCCTTATTGTAAGACCAACTGTGTGCGGATTGGAGATCTTTTTCTTCTGTCACACAGATACAGTCCTTAGTGCTGAAGTTTTGTTACTATAATCAACTGTGCTATTCTGTTTAATCTTTATTAGCACTCTTCTTTTCCTTCCCAAATTCTTGGCAATTTGTTTCTCTCTATTACTTTAACAATTCTTCTCATTTCCTTCTACTACATGTGTACAGCTAGACAATTTATTATTGGTGTCGGTTGCCCTTGGCAACTGTACTTCTCCTCGAATATAAATGTAAAATCTTTTTTAAATTGCTGTTCTTTTTTGACCTTCCACTCTCCTTCTACCATATTTCCTTTGTCTTGGCCTATATGGTCAAAATATGCACTGTTTTCACTTGGTTTGGTTCTTAACTTGTCCACAGACTGGATGTGTTTGTATCACGTCTGCACACAGGGGCTGTCAAAGTTTCTTGACTCCTTGAATTCCATGCATGCTCGCCCAACACAACTTCATTGACTATAAAGTCACCTATATTATTTATTACACGATCCAAAGGTGGTCCTGCTATTCAGTTCCAGACTCCCTTCTTTTGTGTGCCTTGATGGGGTCCTCTACTCTGACGATTAAAAAAAAAAAAAAATACTGAAAGGAGCTCAATCCTGATCTAGCACCTTAAACACCTCTTTCCGCTTAAAACTTATATTCTCTCATCAATTAACAATACAGCTTGGTCATATTACATCATCCAGCCTTGCAGAACTCAATTCAAACATTTGCATCCACCTCAAGTACTTGTTCCATACCAAGATCAACAACAAGAAGAACAAAAATAACTGAAGAATATATCACATTTTTACATTTTAATTCAAGTATTATGTCTTCTCCACGAATATTTTTCATGACACTTCCTACTCGTGGCTGCACAGAACAACATATGCCCACTACAGCATGTGGAGAAATGTGCTGACTATCCACTTCCACTAGGCAGGCAGTTCTGCATAAACAGAAAGCCTAGCGGCAGTCTACTGCTCTGAACCACACTTCCTCAATTTAAAACCTGTCTCTTTCTTCACATGGTTATTTTCATCTCTCGCAGAGCTAAGAGGTGTACATTGCCATTTTCAATTCTAAATGACATGTAACACCAACAGTAACACTATCTCCATTTGCCTACATGTTCTTTTTTATTATTTCTTTTTTTGTGCCATTATCCATTGCAACTGGGAAATCAGTACATGTCAGGCATGTCTGGCAAACATATCACTAACAAAATGATACATTCAGATCTGTAAAGTTACACCAGACAACTCGTCATGCCTAACATACACTAATATTTTTCCCAGTTGCCTTTGGTAAAGGCTCAAAAGCCTAAATTTGGGAAGTAATAAAAAACACGCAGTCAGATGGTGGCAGTGTTATCATTTTAGAACTTTATTATGACTTTGGTACAAGAGCTGGAAACTGAACAACAATAAGCTGTTTGAGTGTTCCAAGAAGAACCAAAAGTAACAGAAGCGATTTGTTTGCAAAACACATTCACTTTCAAGAAAACAGTCACTTATTCTTTTGGTTACAGTGTACATATCGTAACCTTTGCATTCTATGATCAACAAATAATTAATGCTGGATACCAACAATGCAGAAAAAAACAAATAGCTACTTACCTTAAAGAAGACACATTAAGTTGCATATTATTGTGCCTGTCTGCAATTTAACGTGTCTCCTTTACAGTGATTAGCAATGTATTTGTTCCTAAATTGTTGATATTCCTACCTGGAATTTCCATTCTTTAATTAGTTCCGAATGGAATACAAGAACTTATATGACATAAGTCATCAAAGAAATCAGGAAATACCACAGTACAATAGCCAGGAATATTTTAATAATTGTGGCATTTCAGCCGTGAAAGTTTACAACTGATAATTAGATGGTTTACACCACCAAAAGTCATTAATATCCAATACACAAGACCAAAGGGAATTAAAAATATCATCAAGTTGCTAAAGCAGCAATATTTTTCTATGACAGTGTTTCTAGCAGGTTAGTAAAAATCTTGTAAAAGCTAGACAGAACTAACCTTGAGCTATATTCATATCAGTCCTTCACTCAAGGAACATTTCTGGACAAATTTCAATATGAATTAGGAACGTCATACATAAAAATAGGAATAACCGAGGCTTTATTCTCTTTCCAATAAAACAATAAATAAAAAATGATGTGGGTGATTTATTCATTTCTCTCTCAAAATTTGATAACTGGTTTTCAGTTGATAACTGGTTTTCAGTTTCACATGTGGCAACCAACATATACTCTTACAAATGAAAACCTAGCAGAACTAAAAACAACCAAAATGATCCTGCTGGTATATTTTGTGACTTTATTGAAACCTTTTATGTAACTAAACTGTTCAATTTTGTAAAACAAATCTGCAAATTTCCTTCACAATGAACAGTCAACTGCATGTCCTAAAATAAGTTTTTGGTTTCAAAGGACATGACGACAAGTTATACACCGATTAATTACAAAAAGGAGAAAAATGAAATCATTTACATAGCAATGTAATCAACATTTTGAATGTGACAAAAGACAGTCATTGTAAACAACATGTCAGAAACAACTGAAATTTCAAACATACGTACTTGTTCTCCACAAATCCCTGAATGCAGAGATCGAGTTCATCTGTTAAAACACACCACCATCTTTCAAAGAACACCACTTTCTGGAAATAGAGGAAAGATAGTCTTAATTACTTCATAAAATATATCTTTGAGCTAAGATTTATTTATACAGTGATCATTTTTTACTCATGCAATTAGTTGCATATCCAAGCACTCTTTTCTTTGCTGCACTAAAAGGGGGGCAACAGCAACATACCTAGTGATGAGTGTGAGGAGGGAGTGGGGTGCTAAATGTTATGTCACCCCCCCCCCCCCCCCTGCCCCCAAATACATACACACTTTTTCACTAGAATGCAATATTTTATATAATTCTTCTACAATAACTTGCTGAATTCACAGGTGTAAATGAATTTTCTTACCAGAATACAACAAATTAAAAAAAAAGTGTTATGTAGTCTTCTTGTTCTTCTTCTTCTTCTTCTTCTTCTTCTTCTTCTTCTTAAAATATTCAAACAAAAAATGTTCTAAGTACTAAGACATTCCTTTGATTTTATCTTGTACTCACAGGGTTGGCAACATAAACATGATATTTACAAAACTCTTTTTTAACTATCACATCCCTTGGATCTTGACTGTAACCTGAGAGCTAAATAAGAAACAGCAGGTTTTCTTCCAAGTTCCAACCTGTCACTAAACTGCTGAACAGCTGACTGAATGATGTCACGAAGGCTTTCCGCTAAAAGTGTGGGGAATGCGTCACAAAAAACACAGCACAGCTAGAATTAAATTGCAAATTAAGTAAGTCTCTTTTATAGCAAATTGTATGCAATTTAAATAAACTCAATCTACATCAGTCACAATGGCACACACATTCACATATGAATAGCCACATAAAGCAACAAAATTACTGCCCTAGCTGCTGTCTCGTTCTGGAAATCATTAACAATGAGCTATCTCAATAAAAGTGATTTTCCTTGTGGCAATTAGCATAGGATGGTTTTTGAAAGTAGTGATCAAATAATTTGTCCTCATTATAAATGGTATTTGGAACATCAGCTCATGCAGAAACTGTTTACCTCTATTTTCAGAAAACACCACAATTGCAACCACAAAAGTAATGGGGTAATTTGTGTCTTGGTGCTACATTAAAAGGTTCGGGAGTGGGTTAAGAGACAGGAAACTGCTTGATAAACCGGAAGAAAATAACATCTAAGGCCTAAGATGTAACTTCCAAATGCTTCAGGATAATGTGTCAGACTTGGTTACATTTTATATCAACAATGAATAACAATAACATGGGAAGGCTATATTGCTATTCATCATATAGAGGCAGCATTGAGTTACATTTTATACGAACAATGAATAACATTAATATGGGAAGAATATATTGCTACTCATCACATAGAGGCAGTGTTGAGACAAAGACAGGCACAATAAAAATACTGCTAAAATATTAAAGCTTTCAGACAAAGTCCTTCTTCTGCATTAAAAAACAATACACATTCACCCCAGCTTAGCTCACACACACATGACCACTGTCTCAGAGCACTGGAGTCCAAATGCAACTGCATTTACATCTCATGAAGCAGCAATCTGCTTGGATGAGGCAGTGTTAAAGACGTAGCATGTGGAGGAAAGAGGGTGGAGGATCAGGTTAGGGGTGGGGGATGATGCTGGTGCTGCCTGTGAGACTACCGAAGGAAATTGTGAGGCAGGACAGTGGGCTGCTAGAAGCAGCATCAAGAGGGGGTGGAAACAGGAAGGAGGAAAGAGAGGGGGGAGGGGGGTAGAGAAGAGAGAGAGAACTTCTAGGTGTACTGGCAAGATAGAAGATGTATGTACTGCAGTGGGAGCTGGGAATGGGGTAGGCAAAAGAAAGAACGAAAGGCTGAGGTGAGAGGGGATTCAGGAACGATGGATATATTGTAGGAAGAGTTCCCACCTGCTTGTTGGCCTGTTAGTAGTCATCCCAGGTAGAATGGAGCACAATGGTTGCAACTTTGTAGATCTCACAGCTTCTTACGCAGGTGGCCTTGGATGGGGTGAGAGAGGCCAGTGATAGGATTGTAGTAGGTGGTAACAGAAGGATGTATGGGACAGGTCTTGCATTGGGTCTATTGCATGGATATGAGCCATGTAGCAAGGAATGGGAACTGGGGTGGACTAGGAATGGACAAGCATATTTCATAGGTTGGAGGGGGGGGGGGGGGGGGGGAGTGGAATATCACTGTGGGAGGGATTGAGAAGATATTTCTCATTTCATTTTTGACTATCTCCCATCCTGTCCTGAAATATCCTAGCTACTGTCCTCCCCAACCCTCCTACAGTGATATCTTGTTGCCCGCCAGTCCTAGACAATATTCTTAATCTATCACTACCACTCTCCTGCTCCTAGCCCCTTGCCTGATGGCTCATATCCCAGCAACAGACCCAGATGCAATACCTGCTCCAGTCCCATCACTGGCATCTCCTATTCAATACTAGAAATTAAATAACAAAATTACAACTGATACATACATTCACAGTAACCTACACGTGTTGTATAACTGCAATGTGTTCACTCCATTTATAAAAGTTATTTCACGTGGATAATCAAACTACACAAAAAAAGAACAATTTAAATGCAAGAGCAGCAAGGTGCCAAAAATATGCCGCAATGAGCTCACCTGGTCGGATGGTGGCTGGCATCAAGCAACCAATGGCGGGTGGCTGGTTGCCTCTGTATGGCAAAAAAACTCTGGGGCAAAATCTGTTCTGATCTTGATGCAGCCATGAGCTCTTGCATGGTAGATTTTGTTATTACTGGTGGACCACAAACAGATACAACACTGTAACAGCTCAAGCAGAAGACAACATTCCCTCCACACACGTCCACACACACACATCAAAAAATGTTTCGCATCACCCCAGTTCCCAGAACTCCTGAAGATAGATGTTGACTGTGGATATTGTATCACAGACACAGTCCCTTTGACTGTTCAGGGATGTCACTAAAACCACCCAAAGATGTAAACAACCATGCATGAGCAGCACCTAATAGACAGAGGGGGTCCAACAGCCGATCAGTTCCAGTCATTGTACCAAGAAGGAGGTACACGGCTGGTGTTTGTATCTCAACCATGCCTAGACGATCAATACCGTGGTTCAATCGTGTCCGCATTGTTACACTGTGCCAGGCAGGGCTTTCATCAAGGGAATTGTCCAGGCGTCTCAGAGTGAACCAAGGCCATGTTGTTCAAACATGGAGGAGATACAGAGAGACAGGAACTGTCAATGACATGCCTCACTCAGGCCGCCCAAGGGCTACTACTGCAGTGGATGACTGCTACCTATGGATTATGCCTCGGAGGAACCCTGACAGCAATGCCACCATGTTGAATAATGCTTTTTGTGCAGCCACAGGATGTCGTGTTACGACTCAAACTGTGAACAATAGGCTGCATGATGTGCAACTTCATTCCCAACGTCCATGGCGAGGTCCATCTTTGCAACCACGACACCATGCCGCATGGTACAGATGGGCCCAACAACATGCCGAATGGACTGCTCAGGATTGGCAGCACGTTCTCTTCACTGATGAGTGTTGCCTAAGCCTTCAACCATACAATCATGGGAGATGTGTTTGGAGGCAACCTGGTCAGACTTGAATGCTTTAGACACACTGTCCAGCGAGTACAGCAAGGTGGAGATTCCCTGATGTTTTGGGGTGGTATTATGTCGTACCGACATAAGCCGCTGGTGGTCAAGGAAGGTGCCATAACAGCTGTACGATACGTGAATGCCAGCCTGTGACCAATAGTGCAACCACTAGCATATTGGCGAGGTATTCGCCTTCATGGGTGACAATTCATGCCCACATCGTACACATCTTATGAATAACTTCCTTTAGGATAACAACATCACTTGGCTAGTGGCCAGCATGTTCTACACACACAAATCCCATCAAACATGCCTAGGACAGATTGAAAAGGGCTGTTTATGGGCGATGTGACCCACCAACCACTCTGATGAATCTACGCCAAATCGCAGTTGAGGCATGGGACAATCTGGACCAACAGTGCCTTGATGAACTTGTGGATAGTATGCCACGACGAATACAGGCATGCATCAATGCAAGACAACATGCTACTGGGTATTAGAGGTACCGGTGTGTATAGCTATCTGGACCACCGCCTCTGAAGGTCTCGCTGTATAGTGGTACAACATGCAATGTGTGGTTTTCATAAGCAATAAAAAGGACAGAAATGATGTTTACATTGATCTCTATTCCAATTTTCTGTACAGGTACCGGCACTCTCAGAACTGAGGTGATGGAAAACTTTTTTTGATGTGTGTACTATAGTGTTGCCAGATTGTGTAGATGGCCAGACTTAAGAATTCTTAGGGAGCAACTAATTTTTTTGCTGTCAAATGTAAACATTAAGTTTACCTGGGTGAGCAATGGCTTGCCCAACTTACAATAAAGTATTACAGAAAAAGTATTCAGTATTATACGTACAGACTGCAAGAATGAAAGACATAAGAAAGATGTAGACAACATTTTAAAAACCCATTATGACTGATAATATTAGTAATCTTCCCAAGTGTCGAACTGCCTTGGATGACCAGTTATTTTGGCAGCAGAGAATGTTGCTGTCTTCAGCTGATTTCTGTGGGATGGACACTGGGTAAAAATTATCTCTCTACTGTGTTAAAACTAAATGAAACAGCACGCATCTGCAGGATACGTGCAACAAGGAGTGGGAACCCACTGCTGACTGAAAGCTACCTCAGTACAAAAGCCATCTTGAAATACAAACTGCGGTTGGTTAAGTAACCCATAATAAAAGTAAGAAAATAAAATTTCTTGTCCTGGCAGAGAGTTGACAATAATATGAAGCAAAGTTTGTTTTAATTATGCTGAAAAATTAGCGAGAAAGTAGGATGAGGACTGCAGATAGGTGGCATTGCGTGGGAGTGCAGCATGCATTTTCACTCATTGTTGCTGACCCTGCATAAAGTCTGAATGCACCTAATATCATTAGTTCCTTCCCTTTCCCTTCCTTCCTCCCCCTCCACTTACAATAGCTGTCATAGCTGCAGATTCATACAAGTACTTCCTCAGGCTTCACTACTTCGGAAAGACCCAAAGAAGAACAAAATTAACATTTTATTTTTAGGTAATGATGCTGAAACGGTAAAAATGGAAATGCCGTGTGGCTAGGGCCTCCCATCGGGTAGACCGTTCACCTGGTGCAAGTCTTTCGAGCTGATGCCACTTCGGCGACTTGTGTGTTGATGGGGATGAAATGATGATGATAAGGACAACACAACACCCAGTCCCTGAGCAGAGAAAATCTCCAACTAAGCCGGGAATCGAACCCAGGCCGGTAGGTATGACATTCTGTCGCGCTGATCACTCAGCTACCAGGGGCGGACGCTGAAATGGTTATCAGGGGGATCACACACAATCCCCATGTGCGACAATTTCTTTATTTTACACTGTCGTTACCACAGTAAATGGTGTTGGCCATTATGGCACATTTTTTGTTTTACGAGATTTCCTTCTGGCAGCACATGATCCATCTGTTTTTGCTTTGGATGATCAATCTGTTTTTGCTTTGGATGATCCTGTGTTTATGTGATTTGTTCTTTTTCTGTATTCTAGTGAGGAACTACTGAATCTTAACATCTACATTTGTCAAATTGTTTATCATACTTACATAAAAAGTTGATATTACCATTCGCAGACTCAGTAGTTGCAGCTTACAAGTTATGGAAGATATACATTTGTGCAGATGCTTCAGTTGTCGATCTGCATCTCCCCCAACATGCTATGGTTGTTCACAACAAAGCCTCCATAACTACTGTTGTCCCCTCCCCTACCAAGCCATCTGCACAGCTATGGTCTAGGTTATTTTGTGTGCACTGTAGCAAAATTTCAACAAGTGTTGTAAGTTATTACAACAAAGATGACTAACTTGTTTGTCCAATGAGCCTTCAGTATCTTCAAAGCCACCACAAGGGCGACTCTTCAAATTATGGACCAATTTCATACACTTTTCTGCTTAAGGAAGTAACAAATTCTTTGTGAAAGGTAGTAGAAACCATTCTAACCTAAGGGAAGAACACAGTTTTCAACATGTGATTTGACCACATAGTGTAAATATTTGAACAAATCATCTGTTGAGGATATATAACACGCATTTAACTTCGGAATATACACATGTAAGAAATAAGCAATTCAATCTAGGCACAATGCTTGAATGAGGAGTATTCAAAGGAATATCAATTGCTGTGTAACAAATGAAAAGTATACAAACAGCCTTACGGTACTACAAACAGTGTCTGAAATTTATTTAATCATCCTGTGAGATACAGTAGTCTTCTTATGCTGTCAAAATGTAAGCTGAAATATTCATTTCCAACTGGTATAAATCCATTTAATAAAATATGCTTGTTCTTTACGTCATTACATTAGAGTGCATTAGATACACCATTCAATCTATGGATCAATAGTGAGGAAGTGCTCATGGATGTAAAGCTTGTCAGAATACAAAGAGACATGGAAAAACAATTTTCAAACCAGCTCGTGTCTGATTAAATATTCAGTTAGAATATCACTCCAAAAGTATCACCAGACTTTGTAGCCTACTGGATCCCTTTAAAACAGCCTGCCCTTTATGCACCAGCTGTTTCTCATAATCAGTACTAGTTATATCAGTGTGTGCGAAATGTGTTCCAGAACAACTGTGATATACATATAAAATCTTCTAGGTCTTCAGAGCAGGACAAATCAGAGTTAAAACTCAAGTTTTCAAAGATAATCATTATCTTCTTCATCTGGGGATGTGCATGCATGTGCACATACAGCATCTACAGCATTCAGTGTGAGCATGGGCTATGGTACATGGATCAGACACAATGTCATATTCAGCAGCACTGCTGGCGCACATCAGGTCTGAGGCAGAGAGACAAATTGGCAGTCACTGAGCACAGTTTGGAAAAAAAGCTGCATGTTGGATTCTGAATGAACGAGAGTGCTTTTTAATTAAATGTAGTTTGTGACAGCATAATAAAGGAATCCATCAAATTTAGGGCTAATAACAGCCTCAGAAACAGAGATGGTGGCTATTAACAAAGTTCTGCTTCGAACCTGTAACTGGCCATAACACACTGTGTGCACTCAGAGCTGAGAGATATCTGTACAATGTGCTAGTTGGAATCTGACTTAACGTGCTGGGATTCAAGCACACTCCCTCAACCACTCCAGCCTGTACTGGGGTCAATGGCAAGGACAACTTAACTCACTGCAGCACCTGTATAAGGACAACCAAGATGCCATTTCAACACTTTGCCAGAAGATGGTGGAAGTGACAGCCATCGAAACATCGCAGCATTATGACAAACTGATTTCGCTGGAAACACGAGAACTTTATATTAGTTCAAAACACACAAAAGACGACAAGGTCTTACATATACATGTTGGCACCAATGACTTATTTCTTTGGTTTTACTATTTTGTCGCATATTTGGTATTCTATGTGGTTCATTAATACAGGATGTCACAATCCCTTCGGGTCAAAATAATAGCAACAGTAAAGGACAGAACTGAGTATTTTGAGAAAAGAAACAAGTGGTTGGAAGTGTGTATTTCAGCAGTATAAGGTCTTGAATGAACAATGTTTGTGAAGTAAATGTTTGTAAACTGCTTATGCTTAACACTAAAGCAATTGCCTGCAAACTGACAACCATAACACTATCTCGAAAAACAATACACTATTGCCTATACTGTATTCACAGAGGAGTTGACTGATTGTAAAAGGTATAGCATTTCTCATTACAAAAAAATTGAAGACATGCATTTAATGTATGATGTTGCAGCATGCAGTACGCAGAAAGTCGTACAAATGTACAGAGAAAAGATTCATAGTATGTATCTTGTGAACTGGAAAAAATTTATCAGCACATAAAGGAAATTACAAGAAATTGGATTATTCATGCCACAGTCAGTCAGCAAACATTCTCAACAAAGATTTGTTTGCAGAGTAGAATTTGAGGAGACAGTGTTGGATCCTGTGACAGAACATTAATCAAGCACCAGGGTCATTCCATGTCAAACGTACCAGATTTAGAGATGGTCCCCACTCGACCATTTCTGAATCCAATGCCATTTTTGGAGTAGGTTCAACAATGTCTTGGATGAACATGTACAAAGCTTCAGCTCAATTTCCTTCATTACAGTTCTTCAGCTTCTCTTAGACAGAGGTCTTAGTTTTCACCACCTACATGCATGCCAGAATGTTAACTGGATAACTTTTTCGAAAAGTGCTCTTACCTTATAAGATCCTGCTTTTGTATAGTTAAAGAACATTTTGTGCTGAATAAGAATACATTACTAATTAGATCTTTAAATACAGAGTCCACCAGAAAAATGTATATACATTTTATGGAACGAAAAGTATTTCTTATGCGTGTATCTTAAATTTAATAACTGATCGCACATGTTGCACCACCTTCAGTTTAACACATGATTACTTGTTCAAAATGTTCACTGTTGGCGGCTACATACATAACAGAATGTCGCGCGGTCACCGCAACTACGCCAGTCAATGTTACAGAGGAGTTAGCTGCACATATCGCTGTAATCTCCTGGCAAAGTTCCTCAAGCATGCATGGCTAACATCGATAGAAGTTATCTTTTATGGTTCCCCACAAGTAAAGGTCCATAGGTGATAGATCTGGCGACCATGTGGTAGTGTGGTGGCACTCAATCCTGTTGGTAGAAGACCTCTTATCAGCTCCATAAAGCACACGTATACCTGGCAAAATTGGTGTGTGTAACATTTCTAGGTACACTTCTCCAGTGACAGTAGCAGCAAAGAAAAAGGGTCTTACTAAGCCCCTAGATGATGGTCCACACCACACATGAACCCCTGGTAGATTGACCGCTTTATCCAGATAAACATGCCGATTTTCCGGTGTCCAGCACACAATGTTATGCCAATTCACGATTCCATTAAGTTTAAATTGTGCCTCGTCACCCCACACTACCTCCGTCACAAATTGATCATCATTAGTTACCTTTTGCTGATACCATTCGCAAAACTGCATTCAATGATCAGAATCATCATCATTAATCGTGTGCAGTAATTGTGGAATGTAAACTTTCCACTTTGTAGCTATCAGAATTCTTCGTACACTTGTACTGCTAACCCCCACTTCATGTGCACATTGTATAGCAGACTTCTGTGGAGAATTGACAAATGTTTCAACACGAGAGCAGACGAAGCAGGACTGGTAGCTGTATGCTGTCTTACTGATCTTCCTTTGTGAATATCACAAATAGTTCCATGCAATTCAAACTTGACAATGAACTTCAAACTTGTTGGCGGGTTGGTGTTTCTGTTTCAAACTACCAACTCCACTGACGCTGCACTTTACCAGCATTACCAAACTTGAAAAACCACTTCACAATACATTTTCATTGCTTAAATATCAAGCGTGTTCCAGCCATCTTGTTTTCTCAATAACGAGATGAAGGTACTAACATCTGTTGAGCCAAAGACCATACTACAACACACTCGTAACTCAAATCAAACGACAATATCGATATCCTGATAGAGGCTCTTAAGTAAGAGGATCATACATGTTACCTCTCTTAAGTGGATAAACAATAAACAACAAATAAGATGTGCTAATATCTGATGGTGTCTTAAATATAAACAGAAACAGAGTTACAAGGAAAGGTTATAGTTTCTCATTAAAGTGATGGTATGTTATGTGAACTGAAAAAAGAAATCTAAACAACTTAAGCTCACGGTGCTAGAACAGAAGAAATTATATATAAGAGTGCATCTAACACACAGTTCACGAGATATGATGTCATAAACAATGAGATGCCACCATACGAATACATGCAGATTCATTCATCCATCAATGAGAATGAGAGTACTCAGCAACTGGCATCAAACTATACATAATTTATAATTTCAAACGTTTAGAAAAAAGAAAAAATTCTAGTTGACATGCCCCACAAAATGATGACAGAGAAAAATGTCATCGCTTAGTACATTTACGCTGTTAATGCTGTAAAAACTGCTGCATCAGGCATGACATATTGATGTATTTCTTCGTTACTATTTATTCTATTCACAATATACACTCCTGGAAATGGAAAAAGAACACATTGACACCGGTGTGTCATACCCACCATACTTGCTCCGGACATTGCTAGAGGGCTGTACAAGCAATGATCACACGCACGGCACAGCGGACACACCAGGAACCGCGGTGTTGGCCGTCGAATGGCGCTAGCTGCGCAGCATTTGTGCACCGCCGCCGTCAGTGTCAGCCAGTTTGCCGTGGCATACGGAGCTCCATCGCAGTCTTTAACACTGGTAGCATGCCGCGACAGCGTGGACGTGAACCGTATGTGCAGTTGACGGACTTTGAGCGAGGGCGTATAGTGGGCATGCGGGAGGCCGGGTGGACGTACCGCCGAATTGCTCAACACGTGGGGCGTGAGGTCTCCACAGTACATCGATGTTGTCGCCAGTGGTCGGCGGAAGGTGCACGTGCCCGTCGACCTGGGACCGGACCGCAGCGACGCACGGATGCACGCCAAGACCGTAGGATCCTACGCAGTGCCGTAGGGGACCGCACCGACACTTCCCAGCAAATTAGGGACACTGTTGCTCCTGGGGTATCGGCGAGGACCATTCGCAACCGTCTCCATGAAGCTGGGCTACGGTCCCGCACACCGTTAGGCCGTCTTCCGCTCACGCCCCAACATCGTGCAGCCCGCCTCCAGTGGTGTCGCGACAGGCGTGAATGGAGGGACGAATGGAGACGTGTCGTCTTCAGCGATGAGAGTCGCTTCTGCCTTGGTGCCAATGATGGTCGTATGCGTGTTTGGCGCCGTGCAGGTGAGCGCCACAATCAGGACTGCATACGACCGAGGCACACAGGGCCAACACCCGGCATCATGGTGTGGGGAGCGATCTCCTACACTGGCCGTACACCACTGGTGATCGTCGAGGGGACACTGAATAGTGCACGGTACATCCAAACCGTCATCGAACCCATCGTTCTACCATTCCTAGACCGGCAAGGGAACTTGCTGTTCCAACAGGACAATGCACGTCCGCATGTATCCCGTGCCACCCAACGTGCTCTAGAAGGTGTAAGTCAACTACCCTGGCCAGCAAGATCTCCGGATCTGTCCCCCATTGAGCATGTTTGGGACTGGATGAAGCGTCGTCTCACGCGGTCTGCACGTCCAGCACGAACGCTGGTCCAACTGAGGCGCCAGGTGGAAATGGCATGGCAAGCCGTTCCACAGGACTACATCCAGCATCTCTACGATCGTCTCCATGGGAGAATAGCAGCCTGCATTGCTGCGAAAGGTGGATATACACTGTACTAGTGCCGACATTGTGCATGCTCTGTTGCCTGTGTCTATGTGCCTGTGGTTCTGTCAGTGTGATCATGTGATGTATCTGACCCCAGGAATGTGTCAATAAAGTTTCCCCTTCCTGGGACAATGAATTCACGGTGTTCTTATTTCAATTTCCAGGAGTGTATTTTGCACACAGTATCCACATACATCACTAAATGTGTGGGCAAATTTATATCACTGTGTGACATATAGTTCAGGAGATTTTAAGTCACAAACACTGAGATGGGTGAGAAACTGCTGTGTCAGGCATGAATTTTGTTTTATTATTTCTGTTCTACTAAAGCTATTCACAATGTTTACATTTTGCAAACATATTTTTTTTAAAAAAAAAGTGTATCAAATCCTGGGTGTAATCCAATGCAACATTGTGTCACAATTTCAAATCAGTTGGCCAAGAACTTTCTGAGATTTGCTATTACGTACAAATGAAAAGGAAATGTAAATGTTCCTTATCACATCTCAATGATTATAGCACATATGCCATTTGAGTTCAATCGCTTGCAGTTTCTGGTGTGACTTGCATTTGCAACGACCAATAAGGCACAGGGACAATCATTACAAATATACGGACTAAATTTGGAAAATCCATGCTTCTCTGATGGACAATTGTATATGGCTTGCTCATACGTTCCGAAACCTTCTGATTGATTTGTGTATGCACCAGACAGGAAAAACAAAAATATGGTGTATACAAAAGCACTTCAATAAACAGATGATGAGACCAAACACCTTTTTTTCTTTCTGTGGCTTTGCAACACAGGCCGGGTACAGTTAGTATTTAATAAACCTGACGTGTGTAAAGGATTAGCTAAGAATTTTCTGACAAGATTTGTTCATATAATAGTTTTGTGGATTTTGTAATGGAGACGACAACACGTCTGAGGTGAGGTATATACAGAGTAACATACCATTTTGTTGAAGCTATATGTTGCACAGGAGATTTAAGACTGACAAATGATGATCATAGACTACTGAAGCACATTTATTTACTGTAGTTTGGAAAGTAGGCCACACTTGTTGGCTGTGTGGTTTACTGTCTGAGCATGTTGATTGAATGGTAAGGGAGATGGTGTAGCTACTGGAAGGGGTGCTGCCAGTGGCAGCTTGCATTTGGCCACAGTTGCTGTACTTGATGTTTTCCCTGTGCAGCAGATTCCCATTTCGGAGTTTCGACGGCCCCTTTGGAAGAACACACCCTTGACAGTGCTTAAGAAAGTCACAGAAAAAAAGTAACTTGAGAGTAGGGGTTGCTATAAACTGTAACTCGGTTCATTGCAAATATTGTCGAAATATACTTGTCAACCAGATAGAATTGTTTGAAGTCTTTCTTGTATGTAAAACGCAATACAATATCTGTGGTTTACAAAAGACGAAAGTGCTCTCATTTAGTAGTGTGCACAGAAGTAGCCTATTGCAGAGTTTTCAGCACTCAGCAGCACACCAAAAGGAAAATGCACTTATGCACTTATATGAGGCACACATGGTATACCTGGATGCCAATTTTTGGAAAAGGGGTGGGATGGGGGGGCGGGGGGGGGGGGGGGGGGGGGAGAGGAGCGGAGAGACAGAGGTTTTGTTCAAGTCAAGATGCAGGTTACAAGATAAAGGCATTTGACTTAAGTAGTCTGCTCTCCAGCTAACATATTGCACTAATAACCATCTGAAAGATTGAAATTAGAATTATATTAATACCTCCAGCTGCTAACGGGCATTGATATATATATCAACAGGGACTGGTGAAAATGTGTGCCCCGACTGGGACTCAAACCCGGGATCTCCTGCTTACACACCAACACACTCATTACTCATGAAAGACATTCTTACTAAGTCCTGTACGAGTTCGGGAAATATGTGTGCATCCACACAGAAGAAGAAGGTCATGGCCAGTGTTGGCAGAACTATATAGTTACATGGATATGGTGTCTGTTCTTACGGGACTTGGTAAGAATGTCTTCCACGAGTAATGAGTGTGTTGCGATGGTACACTACGAATGTAGTGTGTGGACATACAAGGTGAGAATGTGGGTTTCGCGGGAGACGTGCGCAGGATAGTCCCTGCAGTCGCGCTATTGTCTGTGCCCTCGGTGCCTCAGATGGATAGAGTGTCTGCCATGTAAGCAGGAGATCCTGGGTTCGAGTCCCCATCGGGGCACACATTTTCACCTGTCCCCATTGATATATATCAGTGCCCGTTAGCAGCTACAGGTATTAATATAAATCTAATTTTGTTCTAGATGGCTGAAGGCTTTCGGATATGTCTGAAAGAACAGTCACCATATCCATATAAGTATCTGCAAGATTTTCTCACCTGCCTCAGATATGAACTGGTGTTTTGAAACAAAATGGTGAAATGGTGGCTTGTCATGCCATGATTTTTTATTTATTTTCTTTTTTAAAGAACCAGTTTCTCTATAATCTCTTCTACAGTTGCTTGATGCATCTCTAGAACTTCGCTATCAGTATAAACCCCCTGTTTGTATTGTATAATTTCTTCTGGGTCGTGTGTTTTAAAAACATCTACTGAATAAGATTCTAGATCAGGTTATCCAGGACATTGTTCTAATATTGCAGCATACAGTCCTTGATTCCAAATGGCACACAGTTTTCTTGATTAATTCCTCGCAGTTACCATCCTTGATAGGTGTTGCAACCAACACCAGTTTGCCATTTTGATGTATTACACATACATGAACTGAGTGTACCAGTCAGGATTGGGAAGGAAAAATAAAAAGAAAAAAAGGTGTTTAAAAAAGGAAAAGAAGATGAAATTGGATTTTATTGCTTTTTTAAATTTTTTCATATTTATGAGTAAACAGTTCAATATAAATTCCTATTAGTAATCTATTCAAAACAATAACTCAGTCTTACAACTACTTTATTAGTGCCTCTTTCCATGCCCTGCCAGCAATGCACCTACTGAAAGAATCTTGTCCATCTACAGGCTCATTTAGGCAAAATTAATAAAAAAAATTAGGAGAGAAAAGAACTGAGAAACTGGTGAAGATCTAGAAATGTCTGCATGCTTCCAAAAAGTTGTTAATTGTACTTTACTCTCAGTACTATTCTACATCAAGTTAGTTTTTTTCTGGGAGTGTAAATGTTATTTTAGCTGCATTAATTAAATTGCAAGAAAAGTTAAAACACAATATTAATCAAATAAATTCTTGTGACACTACATATTTGCCTTCAATAAATATGATGGCTCCTTTTAATTCATGTAACGCTAACTATGTAACATTTTGTGTGTTAATTAAATTTTTGTATTAAATATAGTTGGGTTTTATTGATTTTTTTTACAGTGGGTTTAAAAACCCAACCTTTGGTGTGTTAGATTAAATTACAACAACCCTGGTACCAGCAGCACCAGCTGCAACACACCACTTTGTCCTGAGTTCACAAAATTTTGAGAACACCAATTCCAGAGCAACACATATTTAAAAATCAAAAAAGGACCATCAACATAAGGAAGCCAATATATTTACTCAGAATATGAACAAGACAGTATTAGCAATTTATTCAGTCTGATTTGAAAAATAATCCTTTCAGTTGCACAGGGTGTTTAGAGTACTAACTTTCTGGATTTTCATTTGTTTTATTGCTGCTTATTGCCTGAAGTTGATTTGTACACAACTACACTTGTATTTTTATGGACAGAAAAAAGTTTTCACTGATTTTTCTTTCTGTTTATTCATTAATGTCACATTTAAGCATACACAGTGTGTATGAAGAGTAATAACTGTGAGCAATTTTCTACGTCAGGTAAGGGTCAAAAATTAAACTACGTAGCTTCTGAAGCTGAAGACTCGTCTTTCTACATACAGAAAGATTATAAAGATTAAATACATACAGTTGAGATACGGGCTACCAAAACTACATAAATTTCGCACCTAAAACACTTTCACCTAATTGGTGGTTAAGGGGGAGAGGAGAGATATATTGTAGAGTCACAGTTAGATGGAAGAGTGTACTGAGTAATGCAGGGTTCAGTACTAGTTTTGGGTTGGCAGCAAAAAAGTGTTTCCACTTTAGGGAGAAGGAGAGAAGGTCTTTAACAAGCCCAGCATGACTCAATACGAGAATGTGGCAAAAGACAGGTTCCTTTGAAATGAGGCTTTTGGAGGAGAGGTTCATGACTGTGTTACAGCTCTGTTTATGCACTAGGTTCGGTAGGATGGTGGGAGGGAGCTTGTGAGAGCGTAGTAGATTTACTTCTGCAGGACAGGGTCTGGCAGCTATTAAATGATGTGGAGGAGGTTTGATAGAAGTTTTTGTAGTGGTGGTGGATAGTGGTAGTCCAACATAAGAGTACAAAGTGAACAGACTTGACAGTGTTTGATATGGCACTGTGCATGCTGTTCTTGTTCCTGCATTTGGAGGTGGGATGCAGGAATTGGTACAGCAGAGTGGAAATATTTTACAGGTCGTGATGAGGTAGTGCAAAACGGTTTAGGACTCAGTTATATTATTCTATAGGGTTAAGTTCGTGAGGGCTGTGGAATGACAGAATTCGAACATAGAATCACTGTAGAAAGTTGGTGCAGCTCTAGATGGGTAATTTGATGGTCACACTATTTGGGAGGAATTCCACAAACTAAGCAGCAACACAGAAATAGTATGTGGGACTGGGCTCTGTATAAGGGTACAGAAACTTTTCTGTATTCACACAGATGGAAGGAACAAAAATTGATTGTGGAAAAATAAAACTAGTAATAGAGCATCAAAACATGGGAATATTCTGAAAACTGGAAAAAGACAAAGCCTGATGAAGTATAGTGAAGGAAGGATGAAGCTACATGAAGCACAGTAGTAAAACATCAAGACATAAATAAGACCAATATGAAAACTGGATAAGATTAAAATGAATACAGAAATAGAAATAAATAATAAGACAACTGCATGGGATGTTGGTATGTAGGTATGAGTGAAGGAGGCAGCAGTTGTAAATGGGTTGGACATGATCAGTCTGGTGTGTGCCTGGATATTGGGGAAAGAGGTGCATGGGGTCCGTTAAGAAGTCAGTAACATAAATTGTGAAATCCCTTGCCTTTTTGTTATGATGCACTGTAAAGCTGTTTTGCCTTTCCCACACCATAAAGAAGACACAGTGCTGCCAATGTATTACCAGTTCACTTGGGTCCACATTGTACCTTATAACAAACAAAGAGTGAGATACCAAGTGACCCAAGTTAGGAGTTAATGAAAGATAATTTCAATGAAAATCAGTGGCTTAACAGAAAGGATCATTTCTTCTATCATAAAACAAGGAAGGAAAATAGTCATCAACAAGCATCAGAGCCAGTAAAAACATTCCACAGGATGTTTTTGTGTGACATGATGTGGAATTCATAAACTGATTTAGTAACTGATTTGCGGTTTTATTTTACCCAGAGCATTTTAATGCACTGGAGGCAACTGAGGCCAAACACTAGAGGGCACTAAGGCCAATCATTTTTGGACTGGCTGCATAGCAGTCTCTGCCCCCAAGCTCTGCTGGGTGCTAGGAAGGTGACAACTGTTTGCTGTGGCAGAACACTGGTGTTTCCTTGAAAATGAAGATTTCATTCTTATTGTTACCCCCACTAGTTTCAACACCAGCTGCTTTTTAACAATTAAAAATCTTAATTTAAATAAAAGATGAATATAAGCTGGCTGTCATGCCATTTACTTTTTTTATTTATTATTAATTCAACAACATACCAGTCATCGTACAGAGTAACAAATTATGTCTTTATGTATTTCCTTCTTTTCCTCAAAGTATATTTATTAAATTTAGCACATGTTGCTCTGTTTAAAATGTTTACTCTCACATTTTTGTAAGGAAAAATCCATTCAGTCTGTAATGCAATAGTTGCTCACTGAACAGCTAGATCATTAACGCATCAACGCCTATTTGTGACACATCAGGAAGGTAACAAGTTGCATATCTCGGATTCTATCTGCTTTTATAGTTTACTCCTCAGTTGGTCTTGCTAGGATGGTTAGGATGTGTGCATCCTGTGTGTGGACACATGAGGAGTTGGCTGTGGTTCGTGAACAGCTCAAGGCACTTCTGGCTACAGTCAGTCATCTTCAGGCTGGTTGCCTTGGGGTATAATGGTAGTGGAGAATCTGGCGTGTTGTATGGGACGCCCCCAGTGTCACTCGTTTTGCCTATGGGCTCTGCTAACCAGGCACCTCCTAGTGTACATGATGCGGTGGATTCACCCTCAATGTAGGGTGAGCATAGGGTGGTAATGCATTTGCATCACTCAAGGGGGAAAGTCAATGTGGAGACTGGTCGTCTGGCCTCACCCATTCACCCTGTAAGAAAATATGTGGCCACTGCTTCAGTAGGATCCAGGCTGGCACACAAGGGAAGAGGTTTACTAGTTATTGGGAGCTCCAACATTAGGTATGTTATGGAGCCTCTTAGACAGATATTGTTCAGGGCTGGAAAGAAAGACAATGTGCACTCAATAGTCTCCTGGTGAGCCTCATCCGAGATGTGGAGGCGGCTCTGCCTGCGATTATCGAACATGCGAGATGCAGTAGTCTGCAAGTTGTGGCTCAAATCGGCACCAATGACATCTGTCGCATGGGTTCTGAGGCCATCCTCAGTTCATACAGCCAGCTGGAGGGGGGAGGGGGAGGGGAGGGGAGGAGGAGGAGGAGGAGGAGGAGATGGTGAAGACTGCTGGCCTCGGCGTGAGGTGCAAGCAAGCTCGCAGTTTACAGCATTGTTCCCAGGGGTGATTGGGTCCTTTGGTTTGGAGCCAAGTGGAGAGTCTCAACCAAAGTCTTCATTGACTCTGTGATGGTCTTGACAATAGATTTCTAGACCTGCGTTATCCGATCGGGATTTGTAAGATTCTCCTTGATATGTCAGGGGTGCATTACACGAAGGAAGCAGCTACTCAGATAGCAGAGTGCTTATGCAGTGTACATGAGAGTTTTTTTAGACTAGACAGCAGTTTGAAGCACTCTGATGAACACTCACCAGTCAATATGCAGCAAAAGAAGTCACCAGTCAATATGCAGCAAAGGAAGTCAGAGAGCATTCAGAGTAAAGATATTTTGACTGTCAAAATTTTATCAGTAAACTGTCAAAGTATTCATAACAAAATTTCTTGAATTTGCTGCCCTACAGAAAAGCTCTCATGCTCAAATTATTCTTGAGATCAAGAGCTCACTAAAACCTAAAGTGGAAAGATTGAGATATTTAGCAAGTCATGGAAGATACGTCAGAAATACAGATTAGAGGCCATAGTAGGGGAGTGTTCATTGCAGTTGACAAAAATTTTACCTCCACTGAGGTTGAAGTGGAATGCAACAGTGAAGTTATCTGGTTGCATATAAAAGGTGAATGTTTTTACCAGCCACCTGATTCCACTGTGACAGTTCTAAAGTCTTCAAAGAAAGTCTACCGTCAATTGTGCGTAAATACCCAGACCATTTAATACTAGTTGGAGGTGACTTTAACCTATTGAGTGTAGACTGGGATGTCTATGGATTCATTGCAGGGGATACTGACTGACAGTCGTGCAAAATGCTTTTGAACACATTTTAGCATCTCACTTAGACAGTGAATTAACATCACTTAGTTCCCATAAGATCAATGTAGAGGAATCATGGGCAAAGTTTAAGCGCATTGTAAATCATGTCTGGAGTGTTATGCACCTAGTAAGTGGATAAAGGATAGAAATGATCCATCATGGTTTAATAACGAAATTAGGAAGATGCAGAGGCTATTTGAGTTCAAAAGAGACCACACAAATGATGACAAGTAAAGGTTAATAGAGATTTGTGTGTCTGTGAAAAGATCTATGCGCAAAACACACAACAACTACCACCATGATACCTTAGCAAAAGATCTTGCAGAGAACCCAAGAAAATTCTGGTCCTATGTAAAATCGCTAAGCGCATCTAAGGCTTCCACTCAGTCCCTTGTTGACCAGTCTGGTGTGGCAGTTAAAAATAGTACAACGAATGCCGATGTTTTAAATTTTGCATTCAAGAAATCATTCACGCAGCAAAATCACACAAATATACAGTCATTTGACCATCAGACAGACTCTCTGGTGTACAGAAACAACTGAAAGATTTAGAAGCAAATAAGGCACTAGGTCCAGATGGAATCCCAATTTGGTTTTACAGAGAGTACTCCACAGCATTCTCCCTTACTTGGCTTGCATTTACTGCAAATCTCTCGCTCAGCACAAAGTCCCAAATGACTGAAAAAAAAGTGCAGATGATTCCTGTACATAAGAAGGGTAATTGAACAGGCCTGCAAAATTACAGAACAATATCCTTCAGTTTGTTGCAGAATCCTTGAACACCTACTCAGTTCAAATACGATAAATGTTCTTGAGACTGAAAGGCTTATGTTCACAAATCAGCTTGAGAAAGCATTGCTTGTGTAAAACTCAGCTCAACCTTTTCTCATATATATACTGTGAATTACATATGAAGGGCAACAAGCAGAGTCCATATTTCCAGATTTCCAGAACACATTTGACATGGTGCCACACTGCAGGCTCTGAACTAAGGTACAAGCATATGGAATAAGTTCAGAGATATGTGAGTAGCTCTAAGACTTCTTAAGTAATAGAACCCAGCATGTTGTCCTTGATGGCGAGTGATCATCAGAGACAAGGGTATCATCAGGAGTACTCCATATACATGTGGTAAGACCACTGCTGTTCTCTATACACATAAATGATTTAGCGGACAGGATGGGCAGCAATATGGGGTTGTTTGCTAATGATACTGTGGTGCACAGCAAGGTGTCAAAGTTGAGGAACTTCAGGAAGAGATAAGATGACTTAGGCAAAATTTGTGGTTGGTGTTATGAATGGCAGCTAGCTCTATGTGTAGGAAGATGTAAAAGTTAAAGCGGGTGAGCAGGAAAAACAAATCTGTAATGTTCGAAACAGATACAATCTTAGCAGCATGCTGCTTGACACAGGAAAGTTGTTTAAATATCTGGGCGCAATGTTGCAAAGCGATACTAAATGGAACGAGCATCTGAGAAATGTGGTAGGGAAGACAAATGGTTGACTTTCAGTTTATTGGGAAAATTTTACGAAAGTGTGTTTCATCTCTGAAGGAGACCACATAGACGACACTGGTGCGACTATTCTTGAATACTGCTCGAGCGTTTGGGATCCGTACAAGATTGGACTGAAGGACATCAAAGATATTCAAAGGAGGGCTGCAAGATTTGTTACTGGTAGGTTCGAACACCACATGTTTCGGAGATACTTTGGGAACTCAACTGGGAATCCCTAGAGGGAAAGAGACGTTCTTTTCAAATAACACTAATGAGAAAATTGACAGAACCAGTATTTGAAGCCAACTGCAAAATGGTTCTACTGTTGTAACATATGTTGCACATAAGGACCACAAAGATAAGATATGAGAAATTATGGCTCATATGGAGGCATAGAGACAGTCACTTTTCCCCTTGCTTTGCTTGTGAGTGGAACAGGAAAGAAAATGACTGGCAGTGGTATAGGGTACTGTCCAACACACACAGTATAGCGGCTTGCAGAGTGTCTATGTAGATATAGTTGCGGAAATAATGGTTCTAAAAGTACTCAAAGAAAACTAAACCTTTTAATTGCAAGTTACTGTCGTTATTAGTTTTATTAATTGCAAGTCTACAAAGTGCACGCCATAGAGTGGAGAGTTAAATAATTTATAAAATTACAGTGGCAAACTTAAACTTGTCTCTTTTTCTCATAGATAGATTCCCACAACTAAAACGTTGAAGAGGGATAGTGAACCTTTACTGCTGTAGCTAAGTTACGGAAAATCAATATTTAATCAAAGTAATTAATTATAATCATATGAAAGAATGCTCAAATTTAATACGAACACATCTGGTTATTAGCATGTGTAATTTTAATAAAGCTGAAGGAAAGCAAGCGCTATGAAGAAATTATTGTGGTCATTCAACGTACGTACTGTTCAGTGATCCTGAAAAAATCTGCACAAAAGGAAAATAAACAACTGTGTAGCATCAAAAGAATTTCTCTGAGATGTTTGTTCACAAATAGGTATTGACTTTTCTTTCTTTTTCTTCTTCTCCCCGCTCTCTCTTTTCTTTAATGGCACAAAAACTAAAATTTATGTGTAAGCAAAAGAGGCTTTGACTGTTGCTGCATTGGTCTGTGCCATGGGCTAATCTAAACCAATTTTTCACACTGTTGTTAGCAGACGTCACAATGTTACAATATGTTATTCACTTAGCTCCCCAAAAGTGAAGGATGTCTCGGTGTGTGTTAAAAATTGTCACTCAGGTAAGATCAAACAATAGACCATAATATACTGCACACCAAATGCACCAGACCACACTTACCCACAGAAGTGACGTGGAGAAACGTAAGTTTTCTTTTATTTTTTAAACTGCATTTTCTCTGCTAAAAGTATCAGTTTGATGAAGTCACAAAGATGATTTACTTTAGTTTCTAACCTGCCTGTAATAGCAAAACCGTCCAGAAACATTTCTGTGAAAGGGCTTGTGGCTGTCTGTCCCAATCAGAATCACTTTCTGCTTATGAATTCCTTCTCAACGTAGCAGATGACGGCCACTGCCTGACACCAGCCAGCACCTACTAAGGTGGTAATGACATCTTGCACATATGATTTACAGCATATGTAGCAGCACTCGAATTGGCAAGCAATAAATGATTTATTATTGTGGTTTGATTTTCTTGTGATAAATATCTTCCATAATTCAAGTGAGCATCGTACAGTATCAACTGCGGTGTGACCATTGCTCATGTAGAACATGATGCAAGGAATATTCAAGTATGTTCCCTACCATTACAAACAAATTTTACCTGAAATAAATAAATTTGTGTGTAAGTCTGTGGGTTATTGTTTGGCATGTTGTAATGCAGGTTGCTACATGCACATTTATCAAATGTCATTTTTTATTTGTGGTTCTAGCATTACTCTTGAGGTGACACTGTGGTAGAAATTTGACAGACCACTGTAAGACCTAAGGTAGAACAAAGCACACTGAGTAGATGACATTCCCTCCGAATTACTGGAATCCCTGGGAGAAAATACCACTATAAAACTATCCCATCTGACATGCAGAGAACTATCCCATCTGACATACAGAGACGAAGGAAGTCAAAAAGTAAATGTACTTTTGAAATTTCTCACTGTAGGGCTTGGTAACACTGTTAGAGTTCAGGGCTGAAGTATTGTCATCTGCAACAATTATATACAACATGCCACTTTTATTCCTGCGCTGGTCGTCGTACTATAGTAGACCATGAAACATGTCGGTCTGCACCAAGGAGGAAAGGAGGGCAATAATTCACTTTTTGTTTACAACCTGCGCAAATTATTTGTTGAATGCAAGCACAGTATGGTGCCCACTCTTTATTGCAAACCAAATTCTATGAATGAATAGAGCACTTCAAACAGGAAAGAACTTCTCTATGTGACAAGGAAAGATCGGGCAGGCCATTAATGTCAAAAACTGAGAACAATTTGGAAGTCGTTGAGGGTATGGTGATGGAAAACAAGACAAATCACACTGGACAAAATTGCCAATACTTTACGTATGTCATGGCTCAGTGTATTCCATCTTACACTACAGGTTAAATTTTCAGAAGGTGTGTGCAACCTGGGTACCGAAAGAATTGTCACAGCAGCGTAAGGTGCAATGGATGGACATCTCTCATAAACATTTGGCCTGTTATCATTGTGAGGAAGATGGATTTTTACAGTAAATCATTACTGTCGATGAATCGTGTGTGCATCTTCATAAAATGGAAAGTGGGACAGCAACCTTGGTTTGGAAGAACCCATCGTCAGCAGAAATTAAGAAATTTAAACATCAGCCAACAGTTGGTAAGATTATGCTAACATTATTCTAGGACATGGAAGGTGTGGTAGCTGTTCATTTCAACCCAAGAGACAAAACTTTGAACTGTGAGAACTACTGTGATGTGTTGCAAACTGAACTGATACCTGCAGTCAGATCCAAACACTGTGAAAAGGTGTCATCCTGCAGCAAGATAACGCTCGGCCATGTTCTGCCAAATGGACATCAAAACAATAAGGGGGCTAGGATTCATAATCTGAGATACCCGCCATACAGTCCGGACCTGAATCCAAGAATTTTCTATATGTTTGGACCATCGAAGTGAGCGTTCAGGTGAAGTAGATTTGCAACCGATGCAGAAGTTATTGATGCGGTGCAAAATTGGTGACAGCTGCAACCACAGAACCTTCTTTCTGACAGAATGAATAAGCATATGAAATGTTGGACAAAATGTGTTGAAGTGCAGGGAGGTTATATAGAAAAAATAATATATGTTTCAATTTTCTATCCTTACAATAAATATTTCTTTTCTCAAAAGACCCTTTACTTTTTGACTTCCCTTCATGACAAATACCATCAGACTACAAAAAGAATGTAACAATTCCAGCTCCAAAGAAGGCAGTTGCTGATGGGTGCAAATGTTCCTGAACTATCGGTTTAATAAGTCATAATTGCAAAATACTGACATGAATTATTTACAGACAAATAGAAAAATTGGTGAAAGCTGAGCTCAGGGAAGGTCAGTTTGGGATCTAGAGAAATCTAGGAACACACAAGGCAATACTTATACTAGAACTTAGAAGATAGGTAAAAGAAGGGCAAAATTATGTTTACCACATTTGTAAATTCTGAGAAAACTTTTGATGATGTTGATTCAAACACACTCTGAAATTCTGGTGGTAGCAGAGATAAAATACAGGGATTGAAAAGTCAAACAATGGAAAATCCAGGATGGAATGTAACAATATGGTTTCAGTTACCTGTGACTGCAGTTGTGTGTGTGTGTGTGTGTGTGTGTGTGTGTGTGTGTGAAGGCCTTAATGGCCGAAAGCTGTAATTGTGAGAGTCTTTTTGTTGTGCCTATCTCAGACTCAGCATCTCTGCTACATAGGGATTGAAAAGTTATTAACAAGTTGTATAGAAATGGGACACCACTCAAAGGACATTACAAGGTAGTAACAGTTAAGGTGTGAGATTGTGTTTTAGCTTACTGCTGGTTTGATTAAATGGTGTGTTGAGCAAGCAGTAAAGGAAATCCAGGAGGAGTTAGAAAATGGAATTAAAGTATAGGAACAAGAAACAGAAACTTTGCAGCTTGCCAAAGACATTTTAATTCTGTCAAAAACGGCTGAAGACTTGGTGTATAAGTTGACTGGAATGGATGCCGCCTTCAAAAGATGATATACGAGTAACATTAACAAAAGTAAAACAAGGGTGATGGAATGCAGTTAAATTAAATCAGGTATGGCAGAGGTAATTAGGATATGAAATGACAAGCTAGAAGTAGTAGATGAGTGGTCATTTAGTCAGCGATAAAAGTAAAGATGGTCAAAGTGAGTCAATAAAAAATGTAGAGTGGCAATAGCAAAACAAGCACTGTGAAAAGGAGAAACTTGCTGACAGTAATGTGATTCAATTGTCGGCATGTCTGGGGCATATTCTGGAAAGCAAATGAAACAAGGACAATAAACAGTTCAGACACAAAGAGAATAGAAGCTTCTGAAATGTGGTACTATAGATGAATGCCGAAGATTAGAATGGTAGATTGAATAATAAGGAGGCACTGTATCAAACTGGATAGAAAAGAAGTTTGTCACAACTTGACTAATGGAATGGATTGCTAGGACACATTCTGAGAAGGGATCTGTCCTATACAACATGTCGAAACATTCCCTGAATTCCCCCCCCCCCCCCCTCCCAAGGAAAAGTACACCGAAAGAAATACCTTGTAAAAATTTTTAGCTGCTAAAAGATATTGCAAGCATTAAAAAAAGTTGAAATTTGCCAAATCTGTATCTTGATAGGCAGCTGGAGAAATGTATATCCTTTCCGTAGCTGTAGCAGACAGTGCATCACAACGCAGTGGGCATATATCCTTGGTTGATGGCACATCAGTAAGCAGAGAACACGGCACAACATGATAGTAATTTGTAAAGTGAATTTCAGTTTCTGTTGATAGTTTCTCTGACACAACTGTTAAGAGTTATTATTCACTCAAATTCACACAATTCATTTAATATCCATAGTAATTAGTAGTTGCCTTTGCCTTATAGGTAACTGTTTGTGAGGGATGAATTAATTTTCTTGGCGATTTCTTCATATAAGCTTGCCAATAGCATCTGTCTTTGTGTAGGTTCCAGTGTTTCACAATAATGTGGATTTGAAGTTTTCAACCTTGCAAAGATGAAATATGAAGAACACAGCATGCAATGGAAGTCGCCTATTTCTCTTGAAGACTTTATTTATTCAAGTGATATTGACATTTTTTTAGTGGAAACGGACAATAACTTGGTCGACTACCTGAATTATGGTTCAAACAATAATTGTTGTACAGATTAATGTAAAAAAAACTACAGAGTACTTTCTAAGCCCAAAGAAAACAGCTTTTAGTAAGAAAGAATAGGCTATGAATTTTAAGTTAAATGAAGGTGCAAGAAAATGCTTCTACATAAGCAGTGTACAAAGCCAATTTAGTTTTGTAAAATGTGAACATAACCTGTGTACATGGAAAAAAAGATTTACACAAAATATGAAATATGTGCCAAAATGATACTCGCACAAGAGTGAAAGAAAAGCTATCCAAAAGATTTAGAACTGCTCTTGAGAGTCAATGCACCATTACCAAGGGAAATCTAGGAGACAGGGTGCTCTGAAATGCAAGTGAGATGAGCATTACTAATTTCCAGGCTTTTTCAAACTGGTTAAACAGAGTCATGAAATTATATGGTAAAGGAAGTCACGAAATTACAAAGTTTATCTTAATTAACACGTACAGATGATGCCATCAATATGTAATAACACAGAGAAATTTGTAGCTAATGTGAAGACGAAGCTTCTTGTTGCATCCTAAAATACTGTGTATACAGACTGCAATTGGACAGACACAAAATATACTAATCGGGCAGCAGCAGGAGAAAACACATACAAAAGGTATCACAGTCTGTAAGCTTTTGGAGCCAGTGGCTCCTTTTTCTTCATGCAGAAGGGCTGAAGTGGAAGAAACTGGGGTGAAAGAAAAGGACAGGTGAGGTTTTGAGGACTGCACCGGACAACATTTGGAAATCTGAGGGCTCAAAGGTGGAAGATAAGGTAACATGCAAAACAGAGATTGCTGCTAAAACATTGTGCACAAGTTAATAAAAGTGAAAATCTAAGTGCATTGTACATTATAGAGATGGGAGTGGGATGGTGAAAAATAGACAGATCAGAAAATGAAAGATGTAGAAAACTAAAAGGGAGTGAAGAAAGGTGTAGTTACTGTGAAGAAATGCTAAGTCCAGGTGGGTGGTGAGAAACCAGGACATGTTGTATCACTAGTTCCCAACTGCAGACCTCTGAGAGACTGGTGTTTGGAGGAAGAATCTAGAAACCAGGCACTGAAGGCACAACTCCCATGTTGTAGAGCATCATCTCCAACAGGATATTGTGTGTTGCCAGTATAGATCCTCTGCTTATGCTCATTGATCCTAATTAATAATTTGCTGTTAGTCATGCCAATGTAAAAGGCCAAATAGTGGTTATATATATGTATGATGTGTGTCATTTCACAGTTGGCTCTCCCTTTGACAGTATACATTTTGCCAGTTACAGAGCTGGTATAGGTGGTGGAAGGAAGGTGCATAGGGCAAGTTTTGCAGAGGGGATGGTCACAGGGGTAGGAGCCATAAGGTAGGGAGATGGGTGCAGATGAAGCGTTCAGTTTAACAAGGATACGAGGTCTGTTCAAAAAATTCTGGAACATTCGCAATTTCACGCCAACGATGTGTTGGAGTGAAATGCGATTAGGATCCCTGCACACACCTTTGTTTAATGTGTAACTGCCAGAGGTTTCATTATTGTATGTCTGTTGGTTATTGTTCAATGCTGTATTAAGTAGAATGTTGTGCCGTACAGTTTGAAAATTTCGAGAAGGTAGAGTTTAAGGAGCAATACATATGCATTAAATTTTGCGTGAAACTCAAGAAAACCTTTACAGACACACATCAAATGATGCAGAAAGCCTACAGTGATAAGTGCTTAAGCCGAACTCAGTGTTACAAATGGTTCACATGGTTTAAAAATGGCCGGACAGAAGTTAAAGATGACCCTCATTCAGGACACCCTTCGAGACGTCTACCGACAACTCTCCTGTCAGGAACGTCAATGGAAATGGCAATGGAAATGTCGTGTGGCTAGGGCCTCCCGTCGGGTAGACTGTTTGCCTGGTGCAGGTCTTTCGATTTGACGCCACTTCGGCGACCTGCGCGTCGATGGGGATGAAATGATGATGATTAGGACAACACAATACCCAGTCCCTGAGCGGAGAAAATCTCCAACCCAGCCAGGAATCAAACCTGGGCCCTTAGGATTGACAGTCTGTCACGCTGACCACTCAGCTACTGGGGCGGACAGGAACGTCAATGAAACTGTGTGTGCCAATCGAAGACTGATTGTCCAAGAGATTGCAGAAGAATGTATCATTTCACTTGGATCATGTCATGAAACCCTTCACAGCATCTTGAAATGCATCGTGTTGGCACCAAATTCGTCCCACAGTTCATGAGTCAAGATCAGGAAGACCTTCATCTCTCAATCTGTGAGGAGCTTCTAAGTCACACAAATGAGAACAAGATGTTCCTTAGGAGACTCAGATTTGGATCTGTAGTTATAATATTGACACCAAAGTTCAATCTTCACAATTGGTCAGGAAAGGTTCTCCAAGATCAAAAAAACTTGTCATGCCTGGTGAAAAGTCAAAGTCGTGCTGATATTTTCTCTGACTTTGAAGGATTAGTTCATCAAGAATTCATGCCACAGAGATAAACTGTTAATCGATGGTAATATTGGGAGGTTTGCGACAACTGTGAGAAAATATGAGAAGGAAATTACCTGAAATGTGGTGAGTGAATTCATGGCACTTGCTACACGATAATGCACCCGCACATTCATCCCTGTTGGTGCCAGACTTTTGTACAAAAAACGAAATCACTGTGCTGCCTCATCCCCCACACTCTCCAAACCTGACCACTGCAGACATTTTTTTATTCCCAAAGTTGAAAACCCCGTTGAAAGGACAAGGATTTGCAACAACAGACAAGACAAAAGAAAATTCGCAGACAGCACTTTGCGCGATTCAGCAAGAGGCATACCAAGAATCCTTCCGGAAGAAGAAACACCATTGTGAGAGGTGTACCAAATGTGGAGGAAGAGTATTTTGAAGGAACCATGCTCAATAAGCAAAATTTTGTGGGCAAAGTCCCAGAATTTTTTGAACAGACCTCATCTTGTGGAGACTGGGAGAGCGATGAAAAGCTATTCTAGATGTTGTGGACAAAACCTCCAACAGAACAGACCTCATTTCAATGCATGATTTTAGGAAGTCAATGTCTTGTCAAAGTAGCTGGTTAATACTTTCAAGACCAAGATAATACTTAGTGGCAAGGGATGTACTCCTAAGTTGTTTTTTGGAAGATTGGATGTGATGGCCCACAAAATATCAACTTGCATCCCTAATCTGAAAACCTTTCCAACAACGTACCTGACACTGAACCCTGCCTTGAACAGTTCCGACCACTATCCCAACGTGATCCACCACCACTATCTCACACACCTACAAAGAATTCCTCACATTCAGCATTGCTTCACAACCCTTCCTCAGGTCCCTACAACATGATCCTAATCTGTCCTCTGCAGAACTCCAGGCTCTTCACTCCCTAAAAGCTGATGACTCCATCATTTTCTCCCAGCAGACAAGGGATCTACCAATGTGGTACTTAACTGACTTGTGTTATGTAAGTGAAGCCCTACACCAGATGTCTGACACCTCCACATACAGCATCTCCCATCAAGATCCCATACCTGTGATTCAAACTTTCAAACTGAACTGCAGCCCCTCCCTAAAACCTCAGGCCCTTCACAAGGACTAACACCTTAATCCATAGAACTTCTTACCCCACTCAAACCATGCATCCTAAGCTCCACAAACCCAATCACCCTGGCCATCCCGTAGTTACTGGCTTCAAAGCATCCATATATCTGCCTTAGTTGATCAACACCTGCAACCCACAGTACAAAGACCTTCCTCCAATATTAAAGACACCAACCATTTCTTAGATTGTCTGAAATCTGTGTCTGTCCCACTCCCAACAGACAAGTTGCTTGTTACCGCTGATGCCACCTCCCTCTATACCAACATTCCCCATGTACATGGTCTGTCTGCTGCTGAAAATTTCTTCATTCTGCACCCACCTGATTCCAGATGTATGACATCCTTTCTCTTCATCATAATCAACTTTATACTTATAAAGAACTACTTCATCTCTGAGGAGCAAACATACAAACAAATCAGGAGTAAAGCCTTGGGAACCAGGACCGGTCCTTCCTATAGCAACCTTTTCATTTGTCACTTGGAAGGGGGTTTCCTGGGATCCATAAGCCTTCAGCTATTGGTTTGTTTTAGATACATTGATGACATCTTTGCCATTTGGGCTCATGATGAGACTGATCTGTTAAAATTCCTGGAATCTCTAAATACATTCTCCTAATTAAATTACACATGCTCCTATTCCGAATACCATGCTACTTTCCTTGACATTGCTCTCACCCCCACCAAAGATCGGCTACACACTTCACTTCACATTAAACCTACTAACAAACAACAGTACTTATATTTTGACAGTTGCCAACCTTTCCATGTCAAATTTTCCCTCTCATACAGCCTTTGCATTTGAGGCAAACATATTTGTTCAGACACACACTCTTTACAGCAATACACCACCACTCTCACCTTGGCGCTCACCGGACATTATTATTCCCAATAGCTTAGTTCAAACGCAGATTTTCCGGGCCATCACATCCAATCCTGCTACAGCTGATACCTGCAAAAAGCAGCTTAGGGGTACACCATTTCTCACTCACAACAGGATGCCGCAACTTGGGTTGACAGATTTACTTCAAACTTTGTGCACCTTTAGTAGGCCATTAAAACAACATAATGCGCAAGTAGTAAGGTGCACTACTCTGGCAATTCTGAGAAAATCGCAAGAGAACCTTTACATGTCTATTATGTAACTGATGTATCTGTGCATAGATTCTAGACATTATTGTTCGAGATGGTCAAGTGGTTAATGTTTGAGCTCTGCAAAACAAGCACATTTTGGGCGGTTGTTCAACTCCAGCTCAAACTTCATTTTTAATTTATGTTTTATTTCATCACTGGTCATATTATTTAATTTATATGACCATTGAGAGGTAATAGTGCACCTTAGCAGCTAAAATTTTGACAGTGCATTTCTATTCTTATTATGTTACAGATTTAAGTTTAGTTTTCGACATGTCAGATTGCACCACTGCCTTGTGAGGCATCTATGAATCGCCAATTTTATAATGGAAGATAGTGTTAGGGGAGGGGGACAAAAATATTTGAGGGTCAAGGCTTGAAAACAGTAAGCAGGTCCTAGTAGATGTTAACTTCAATAACTATGAAAGGATGCATACGACTGATTAGTGTGGAGAGTTGCATCAAACCTGTCTTAGGACTGAAAACCACAGCAACAATAACAACATATGTACGCTTCTATAATGAAGATCCCTGCCCCAGTCTTCTCAATGATTTGAAGCAGCCCTCCAAGACTTCCTCTCCAGTACTAACCTCTTCACCTCTTAGTGCAGGACATGCTAACGTCCAACAAAACTCACAGCAGTGAAAGACAGATGGCAGCAAACTGATTATCTAATTGTAACATATAGAATGCTTGTAGTGACCATCATTTTAGTTGCATGTTAAATGATATGATCTGTCAGTCAAATTATTTATTAAATGAAAACAATTGTTACAGGCAAGTATAGTGAGCAACAAGTTGCCAAGAAGAGAGAATCCTGTACAACAACAAAGAGAAATGTGCATGTCTACACTCAGTCCTGATTGTCAGCCAACACAACACTGTCTTGGTAACATTCACAAGGCAGAAAACACACAACATTCAGATCAGTTCAGAACTCATTCAGCATCTGTCAACAGATGGAATTAAATTAAAATTAGTGTCACCAACTAACTCACATTCAGCCAGCAATAATCAATTATTCTGAAAGATTCTTATTTACAGGTGACTCTGAGTTAGTAAATATATGTTTCTGAGTCCATGAAGATTGTTAAATGTAGAAACTACAACCATCTCATCTTCTATATTATAAATCGTCCAATTTCACCGTCACTGAGACAATTAGGAAGTGCCGAAAGCTGCAGTTGTTCACTAGTGTAGTGGCACTGTTGTTACACTTTTTGAGTGGTAAGTGACAGTTGTAATATCGCTAGGGACAAAATTTTTCTCTCTTCTATGACAGAGCTGTATATCTATTGGTGACAAACTTTTAGAATTGTGCAGCTGTTAATGACTGAGTTTTTCCTCCTCCTGTTGCGATATTACACAACTTTGGTGAATAAATTTTGGCAGTGAATAATTTATTATGTGGGTTTTGTTATGCATCACTCCCTCTTCTATATCTCCATACTTTCTCGATAGTCCTTTAAAGCTTGAGTATGACTGTCGACTGCACATAGAGAGAGATCATTCTGAGACCTAAAGTGCATCACATACTGCTAATTCTTAACAATTTGGACATCATCTTGTTACAGATACTTTGTGTTATAAAAATTGAGTTTTGTTGTAAGGTTAACACGTTAAATTTTACTTACCTTTTACAGTATTTTTATGTTACTTTATTGAACACAGCATGAAAATGTAAGAGAGAAATTAAGCCCGAAAAACATTCTCCTACAAGTTAACTTGCCAGACCAAATCTGAAGCACATTTTCTACATCTTCATCTACACTATTCAAGCCACCGTATGTTGTGTGACTGAGAGTACCTTGTACCACTATTAATTATTTCCTTTCCAGTTTCACCTGCAAATAGAGTAAGAGAAAAATAGTCTATATACCTTCATAAAAGCCCAAATTTATCTTATTTATGTATATTGGCAGCAGCAGGACCATTCTGCACTCAGCTTCAAATGCCACTTCTCTAAATTTTCTCAACAGTGCTCTGAGAAAAGAACATCATCTTCCCTCCAGGGATTCACAAACCATCTCTGTAATTCTTGTATGTTGGTCAAATCTACCAGTAATAATCTAGCACCCCTACTCTACATTTTCCTGGGGCACTTCTGATGATACCCATTGTCTCTGATCAACACTCACAGTCCAGGACAACATATTGGGTTCTCTTTGTTAAGAAGTCAGCTAAAGTCTAGATCAGAGTGAGCTGCAGTCATGCCAGTGCTTCCATACTGCTCATAGGTTGGCTACACATCAGTTTCGTGTAGAAAATGGCTCGATTCTTTGACAAAACCAATCATAGTCGAGAACAGAAGCAAGAATTTCTAGAGGCGTATTTGAAACCATTGACAGAAGATCACACTATTGCTGAAAACCAATTATATGGAAAGTTGTCATGTAATCTACGCCAAAATAAATATCATAATTGATTTTGACTCTTATGCATTTATTTTCCTTGAAGTCAAAATGATGACCACTCTCAGATCTTCGATAAATGTTTGTTACCAGTAAACGACCTCACAATCCGAAACAACAGTGTGACAGTGTTGATGTAATCACAGAGCATTTCATCAGACAAAGAGTGGCAGATTAACATAACCACAGTATTCCTGGTGCACACAGTTTGATACATCCAGGATCCAGGAATGTCACACACGTACATTGTCTTTCATAATGTTGACACAATTACACAACCAATATGTTCCTTATTGAATGTTTCTGAAAAGTTAAAGGTAGTGCATGTCACTGCAAAGATGACTAGAAAAACAAAAGGAAGGTGTTGATGAAGATGTTAGGTGGTCTTACTTTTGATTAAATGAATGCAGAGATGTTAATCATGTGAGAGCTTGCCACTGACTGGCTATTTTGGGTGGGATTGGTCTTATGAAGGGTGACGTAAAGATTTTTGCGGATTTCGGAATCCTATAATCATTTGAAAATGATGAGGTTAAGTTTTACTACTTTGGACTGGCTATATACTCAGACCAAAAGTTGGTTTATAAAATATGTTGCATGTTATTCTATTAGAAAAGTTCATGCAACCATTTTATTAATCTGTGTTAGGAAACACCCCAACTACAAGTATGGTAGCCATATTTAAATGTATAATGCCATATGTTAATTTTATTAATTTTTTAATTAATCACTTAACAGATTAATAAAGGATGCCTTTCAGTCCAGAAATATAATGTCTATGAAAATACATGGATGAACTTGAGAAGTACACAGGTATTATGGCACAAAAGATGATAGTGTGCCTGGTTCCAAACTTTAAGTACATATATATATTTAAAGTGAATTATTTTCCAGCGAATCAAAATATCTTCTCACAGAGAATGGAATGAGTGCTTTCCAGTGAGTAGTATCACTTCTTCAGATTCTGCTGATCGGCTCATTCTAAATTTCCTATCTCAAATAATAGTAAAGTTTTCAGTTGATAATAACTTTTAATTAGTACAGACTACAGCAGAACTAATTACACGTATAGAATATCAGCACATTGAAAGAAAAAGCCTAATAATAATACCAAGTGAGAATATTGTACGTATTGAGCAAATGTGATATACCTACAGTATATGTAATCATATCCAGTTGAAATAAAAATGGGAAAAAACAGTTATTTGGCAAGGCTGAGCTATTAACAAGGGGTTCCAGTTCCAGGTTGCTTTGTTATAGTTTCTGTTGTGGCCTACTCTAAACAGGTTTCATCCCGTTGGTAGCAGGAGTCGCCACATTAAAATGGCATTCAGTACAATGGTGGATTTATTTATTTTATTTATTTATTTATTGTTCTGTGGGACCAAATTAAGGAGAAGTCTCCATGGTCATGGAACAAGTCAATACATGAAATTATAACACGATATTAGAAACAGATAAAATGAAATATAAAAAACATATTCAGGTGACAAGTAAGTTTAAATAAAGAAAATCAACAATGTAACACTGGAATTTGCTTAATTTTTTAGATCTTACAGGAGCTCCTCGACAGAATAGAAGGAGTGAGCCATGAGGAAACTCTTCAGTTTAGACTTAAAAGCGTTTGGGCTACTGCTAAGATTTTTGAGTTCTTGTGGTAGCTTATTGAAAATGGATGCAGCAGAATACTGCACTCCTTTCTGCACAAGAGTCAAGGAAGTGCATTCCACATGCAGATTGGATTTCTGCCTAGTATTAACTGAGTGAAAGCTGCTCACTCTTGGGAATAGGCTAATATTGCAAACAACAAACGACATTAAAGAAAATATATACTGTGAGGCCAATGTCAGAATTCCCAGACTATTGAATAGGGGTCGACAAGACGTTCTCGAACTTACACCACATATAGCTCGAACAGCCCATTTTTGAGCCAAAAACACCCTTTTTGGATCAGAAGAATTACCCCAAAAAACAATACCATACGACATAAGCGTATGAAAATATGCGAAGTAGACTACTTTTCGTGTTGAAGTGTCACTTATGTCAGATGCTGTTCTAATGGTAAATAAAGCAGCATTTAGTTTCTGAACAAGATCCTGGACATGGGCTTTCCACAACAGCTTACTATCTATCCGAACGCCTAGGAACTTGAACTGTTCCGTCTCGCTTAAATATGCCCATTCTGTCTGATCAAAATATCGGTTCTTGTTGAATTGTGAGTTAGAAACTGTAAAAACTGAGTCTTACTGTGATTTAACATCAAATTATTTTCCACAAGCCACGAACTTATTTCATGAACTACATTATTTGAAACTGTTTCAATATTACACACAAGATCCTTCACTACCAAGCTGGTGTCATCAGCAAACAGAAATATTTTTGAATCACCTGTAATACTAGAAGGCATATCAGTTATATAAATAAGAAACAGCAGTGGCCCCAGCACCGACCCTTGGGGAACGGCCCACTTAACAGTGCCCCATTGGGACTGAACATCACTACCACTCTCAATATTGCGGAGAATTACCTTCTGCTTTCTGTTCTTAAAGTAAGAGGCGAACCAATTGTAAGCTACTCCCCTTACTCCATAATGGTCCAACTTCTGCAGTAATATTTTGTGGTCAACACAGTCAAAAGCCTTCGTTAAATCAAAGAAAACTCCTAGCGTTCGCAACCTTTTATTTAATCTGTTCAAAACCTCACAGAGAAAAGAGAATATAGCATTTTCAGTTGTTAAACCATTTCTAAAACCAAACTGAACATTTGACAGCAAATTATGTGAATTTAAATGCTCCAGTAATCTTGTATACACAACCTTCTCGATAAATTTAGCAAACACCGATGGCATAGAAATAGGTCCATAATTGTCAATATTATCCCTGTCTCCCTTTTTATAAAGTGGCTTCACTACAAAGTACTTTAATCGGTCAGGAAACCGACCACTCCTAAAGGAAAAGTTACAGATATGGCTAAGTACCGGGCTAACATACATAGAACAATACTTCAGTATTCTGCTAGATACCCCGTCATATCCATGAGAGTTCTTGGTCTTTAGTGATTTAATTATTAACTCAATCTCCCTCTTGTCAGTATCATGGAGAAGCATTTCAGGTAACAGTCTCGGAACACTTTTTTCTAAGAGCGCTTCACTTTGTTTTACCGGAGGTGAAGGACATCTTTTGATGCATGTTAAAAATTGTGATCCATGTGAAATCGAACACAAGACTGTAATACATGCATCCATCAGGCCACTTGAATCTGTAGAAATGATGTGGAGAAACATAGACTTCCTTTCTTTTTTAAACTCTGTTTCGTTTGTACCATCGTACTTCCGAACCTGGTGTAAGGGTACTGTGCACTCCAATTCAAAGCAACAAAAATCAGCGTGTGACCATGTATACATTTTTGCTTGAATCTTATCAACTTCTTCATTGAGTGTACTTATTTAATATTCAGTACTCTGACTGATTGTGAGGTAGTGTGCCTTTATGTTAACTGCATTAAACAACACTGTATATTGAGGCCTAAAAAAAGTTTAAAGCCATGGTCAGTGTGAGTTCAAAATGATAATCTTATGCATCTTGCGGCACAAAGAAGGTGTCTACTGTGAACTGTTTCTGTAGGTATGTCCATTGCAATTGGTCCTTGTTGTCATTTACTGGGGCACTTTGTGGTCGGAGTGGGAAAACTGTTCAAGAAGCCTGCATCAAGTATTTCTGTTGCACTCTGATGATTCCACAAAAGAGCTTGTGTTCTTGTATCCTGAAATGTTTATTTTTTTCACTCCATATCAAACAACCACCAGGAAAATTTAGAAAGGCAGATTTGATATTCCTAGATTTCTGGAAAGCATTTGAAATTACATCCCACTCCAGACTAACGAAGGTGCTAGCATATGAAATGGATTCCCAGATATATGACTGGCTCTAACACTCCGCAGGTAAAAGTCTGGAACAGGGCCAGTGGTGTACTAATGTGTTTCATGCAGGAATGTTGTCAGTACCTGCCGTGGGGTATGATGGGAGCAAAAGAACGTGTATTGGTTGTTTATATGAGCCAATGAGAGAGCAGCAGACAGATGATGTGTTCTGAATTTGAAGTAATACATTCGTAAAAATGTATGAAAAATTGCTGTAAATGAGGTGTATAAATTTAATTGCTCCTTGTTTGAGTCACAGCTAGTTAAACTGTGCTACCATCTGCAAACCAAGGACAGCATTGCAACCCATAATATATTTGGAAAAGCAGTGAAATATTTCTCTTCTCTATATCGCAACATAGTTGGTCTACGCAAGCTCACTGGATCAGTGTTCTTTAATTAAATCAAGGGAGGAGGTAGGTGGATCAATGTTTGTTAATACAATGAACATATAACTGTATTATGAATAAACATTGATCCATCATTGCAGGTAAGCAAAGTTCCCAGATAGTTGTCACAGCAATCAGAAACTGTGTTACAAACAAACTTTAGTTTCTGCGTTATTATCAAAAAATAGAAAATAAAAGTCTTTATCCATTTGTGAACAGATGGCCTCAAGAAATTCTTTTTGTGCTAGACAGTTCTGTTTCTTTTCTTACTAATAAGATTTTTTTCAAGATTACTAAATAATAAATGATCACAATAACATCTTCTTAGTATTCGCTTTCAATTCAGTACATTAAAGTCACATATGCATTTTTCTTTTTAGTAGCATACACATCGTGAGCAATATATGGAACTGCAACACAAAAATGATAAGACCAAGACATAAATGACTGATTTTTGCTTTTGTTGATCTATGTTGTTAACTGGTCACAGTTAATAAGCAAGCTTGTAATTTTAGCAACAAAACTGTGTTCTGAGTTGTTGCTTCAAATAACCATTTGTGTTTGTATTATATCTGAACATTCTATCATATAATTAACATGATAAAAAAGTTGGTTTTCGATCATTTAGCTGCAGCAGTAAATGTTTACTATTCACTGTCAACATTTTTAGTTGTTGGTATTAATGTATGAGAACTATAAACAGGCAGCAGCACTGACAAGACAGCTGCCTTATATTCATCTTATATTTATATTAATATTTTAATTGTTATGTCTACCACAGTGTTGAAACTAGTGGAGGTGACAATAAGAATGAAATCTTCACCTCTCAAGAAAATCATCAGTGTTATGCCCACCAGACAGTTGTCGCTTTACTAGCACCTGACAGGGCCAGTGGACGGACACTGTCACACAGCCAGTCCGAAAATGGTTGGCCTCGGTGAACTCTAGTACTTCATAATACGGAGTGTAAAGCAGGATCATGCTAGTCCAGCCCACCAGCACAGAAATGCTGTTAGTACTCGACCAAATAGTTAGTGGTTTTTGTTTTACATAAATATTTGACAATTGGAAACAACAGGAAAAATTATATGGATCTAAGTGCAGTTACAAGGACTACATTAATGCACAACATTGTTCGCATACAGACATGAAATCATGTTAATACCAATAAATAAATATGCTTACAGTTTTTGTCATGTCCTTCTCTGGAGATGTGATTATCGGTTTCTTAGTGACTCACTGAACATCCCTCAATAAAGTCTAATATATTCGAACTGTGGTATTTCAACTCTTGTTTATATTATCTCCAACCACTAACTACTTTGACATGAATGTAGAAAACCATGTGTCAGTTGTGAAGAGCTTAAACTGCTGTGGGGAAAAATGAAATTGCAGATCAGTTACTAAATCCATTTACAACTCCACATCATGTCATACAAAAATGTGCACATCATGAGGAATGTTTTTACTGGCTGTGATTCTTGTGAATTACTATTTTCCTTCCTCATTTTATGGTAGAAGAAAATCATTGAAATTAGTCTTTCATTAACTCCTAACTCTGGTCTGTTGGTATTTAACGTTTTTGTTTCCTGTAAGGTACAGTAGGAACATATGAGACATATAGTATGTTGATAGACATATAGGTGGTAAACATACAGTATGTTGACAGCAGCGTCTCTCCTTGCCTGTTATGCTATGTAACAGATAGTCAAGCTTTTCAGTTCAGCATAACAAAAGGCAAGGTATCTTGTAACTTATGTCACTGAATATGTGAGAATATATGTGTGGTGCAGGCAGGAGCAGGAAAATACAATGAGGGTGGAGAGAAGTGTATATCTGTGTGGTGCAGGCAGGAGCAGGAAAATACAACAAGGGTGAAGAGAAGTGATAAGCTTAGTTTGAAGATCCAGAAATAAACATATCAGTCTCAGCACGCAGAGATGACAGTTGCTTTCTAGTGTGTGTGTGTGTGTGTGTGTGTGTGTGTGTGTGTGTGTGTGTGTGTGTGTGTGTGTGTCCACATATCCCTTTGTGTATCTGAAAGCGGACTCTGTCTGACAGTTTGTACTATCCAACAGTCTTCATCATTCATTGTGCCTGACTGCCACTCAGTACCTCCTCCATGTGGTAGGCAGGAAACTGTCATATTTCATATAGTTGTTAAGAAATTTAATTTAGTATTACATACATGTCAGTCACATACAAATATAAAATTAAACCTTATTACGAATCATATAACACTGCTCCATGATTACATACACATTGTGATGGATTTATCAAATTTAGAGGAACTTTATTATTAATCATGTACAAACAAAAACAGAAAGACGTAACTCGAATGAACAAATCAGACTATATCCCAAATTTTTCTGCTATCAAAAATAATTAAGAGAACAACATGATAATTACAAAAAAATTTCTTTTTCTTACTTTCATACAATTTGTTATTATCTCATAGGAATTTCTATTACTTCCAAGTAAGTTAAAAGATTTCAGTGCTAGTTCTATTTCACACATTTCTGTACTACAGAAAAATTCATTAGATCACAATGTAGGTCACATTTTCTTCTTGCATTATGGTTGCAGTACAGTTGATTGTGAGAAAGTTATGACTTAAAAAAGGCTAAGACAGGAGGTTTTTGGAGACACTACGCATATAACTCTTAATAATCTCATTTTGAGTGTAGACCTTTTTCTTCCAGGGAACTGCCTTAGAAAACATTCACAAACCCACAAATTAATGAAAATATTTCATTCATATTCGGAATTATTCTGACAGCAAGTGTTGTGGACCACATGCTTTCAATTTACAAAATTAGGAGCATGTGCGACTCCCAATTTTGCTACAATCAACATTACACACCACTGGTATCCACCTATACTATATGGTTTGACACTGGCATCCCCTTGGGGGCAATATTCTGGAGGGGAAATACTTTCCCTTTCAGATTTCCAGGTGCTGTGTACTAAGGAGGAGGGCATCAGAAAAATCTCTTCAGTTTTGTAATAAAGGGAAGTGGGAGGGGGGTGGGGGTGACATTGTAGGAGGAGACCAAGATTTGACAACAGCACACAGAGCCAAATGGATGTAGATTGCAGTAGTTATTCAAAGATGAAAAGATCTGAACAGAAAAGACAAGCAAGAAGAGTTGCACCAAATAAGTCTTGGCCTTCAAAGTAACCATTGTTAGCTACAACATACTTCTCACATCAGTTGTAAAGCTGTTGGACACTGTCAACAATTTTTCTTGTGCAATTGCTCAAAGCACTGTGGTCACACAATTGTTGCATATCTGCAGCGTTACAGGAGATGAGACATGGTGCTACCAATTACATCCTGAGACCAAGTGATGGTCAGTGGCATGATGTTCATTGTCTTCCCTGCCTCCCAAATTGTTGAAATCCAAAATTAAAGGTGTTGATCGCTTTTTTCGAAAGCAAGGTCCTGATCCATCACGAATTTCTATCCGAGGGAGGCGAGGAAGATGACTGTCGTCTGGTCTCCGGATAGTACTAGTAGCACCTTGTCTCACCTCCTGTAATGATGCGGACATCCAACAATGCATGACTACGTTACTTCAAACGATTTCAAAAGAAGTGTTTACTGACAGTTTTCAATAGCTTTACAATTAATGTCAGAAATGCGTTGTAGCTAATGGTGATTACTTTGTTTGTAACTCTCGTTTTCTTTATTTTCTGAGACCATTCAACAAAATTTTCGGATGCACTTTGTATAATAACATAACACATTGTAATGCATCATGGTGATAGGTTTTCATTATCATGTTCTTGTGTTTAAAAAGATGCTTTATGCCACCATACCTTATGTAAATTGCCTTTTGACAGAGCTGCCCTCATTTTCATTTCCTTGCACTTTTCAGCAAATCCCTCAACCTGCCACTAGAACAAAACAAGAAAGAAATTGTTGCAAACAAAACCAAAGAAATTTGTCTGAGTATTTTATCTAAAAGTAAAATTCACTTGAGACAGCTACTTGGTCCAAACCACTTGTGACCACCAGTCAAAAGCCCAAATAACTATATTTCACAGTTCGGACATGCAGGAAGAGAGTCAATGAGGTTCCGGAAGGTACCAACAGGGATGTGGACCCATGCCAGTTCCATTGCCATGGCCAAGTGCACTATGTTTCTCGGTTGAGGATCCAAGATTCATGGCACAAACAGTATCAAGGTAGTCACCGCATATTCTTGACTGAGTTTTGGATTCAAGCTCAGGCAGAAGAGGGGACAGAGGAGGCGAGAGGGGAGGGGGGGGGGGGGGAGCAAGCAGTGGAGCAGGAGGACAGTGAACTCACTCTGGTCTCTTGGTACCAAGCACTTACACTACAAACTGTGTGACGCATTCCATTGTTCTGCAGGTAGATGCTATCTTGCCAAGGAAAAATAAATTGCATGTATGGGTGGACGTGATCCCCAAAAATTGATGCACACTTGTGTTGAACCACTGTGCCTTCCAGAATGATGAGATCACCCGGGGAATGCCACAAAAACATTCGCTACACCATAAACCCCCTCCACCAGCCTGAACCTTTCCAACAATTGTTGCAGCACTATACATGCCAAAAGCCATCTGTCTGATGGAGCATAAACCATGATTATTCTGAAAAGGCCACTTTTTGCCACTCAGTGGACATCCAGCTGCAGCACTGGCATGCCAATTCCAACCTTTGCCGCTGATGGACAGCAGCCAGCATGTGTGCATGAACTGGACCATTGCTGCAGAGGCCTATATCCAGCAACAATTGTTGGACAGCCATTGAAGAGACACTGTAGGTAGCCCCTTGGTTCATCTGGGCGGCAGTTGCTCAACAGCTGCACATTCATTCACCCATACATATCTCTGCAGCTGTTGTTCACCCTGTCATCTATGTCCTTTGCAGCACCACAGCTGCCTGCATGCTAGTTTTGGAGAGCGCTATTTCACCATGCATGGTATACTTTCACCACAGTGGCATGTGAACAGTTTACAAGCTTAGCCTTTTCAGAAATGCTTCCACACTTGGCCCAAAAACCAACGATGTCCAATAAATCGCTCCATTTCAGCATTACGACATCGTGTGCACTGTTTTCCGCCTCCCCCCTCGACACACTTTATATACCCTCCAATGCTAACGCTGCTGTCTGTGAGTGGTTACTGCATGTTGACATTAAACATAGGCAGTGGTCACATTACTGTGACTGGACTGTGTATAAAATCACAAAGAGACAGATGGGGTGGGCAGTACTTACATTTAGAAGGTGAAATTTCAAGTACTGCTGATGGACACTTATAAGTGTATGGGGTGGGGAAAAAAATATTCCCAGGTTTTGCATCTGTTAAGTTTTCTGATGTCTGAGGAACCTAATTCTCCTCTTCCAGTCCTCCCCAAGCTATGAATCTTTCCTCCCTGGGAAACAAACAAAGTTATGAGAGCTCTCCCTTCCTCAATCCCCCTCATTTTATGTGTGACTATCAGCAGCACTGGCAATTTCACCTCCTAAATATAAGTAGTGGTCAGTCATAGTACATCCTCGGAATTTAACATTTTTCTGCTAGCAAAAACTACACCCTATACAAAACTGCAGTTAAATGTCATTAAAAATAATTTTTATTTACCAAGTAGTTGTAGATACAGGAATAAACAGTGAGGTACAATAGTGCCATCTTTCAGATTCTTTCTAATGAAGAACGTACAGGAGCAGGAATAGTAACTGAAATTAAATGGAAGAATGAAAGGAAAAACAACTGCTCTTACTGTGTTGTTCACCTCTTCCTTGCTCCAGGAACTCTTGAGAACTTTTCCTGTTTAATGTCAGTATGCATTGCTTCATCCAACCTTTCTTCACTTTTCAAACAATGGAAAATCCAGAATCGAATGTAACAATCTTATGAAAAGGAAAGTTGCCATTCACCATATGGCGGAGACGCTGAGTCGCAGATGGCCACAACAAAAAGACTATCACAAATAAGTAGCTTTCGGCCAGCAAGGCCTTACTGGCCAAGAGCTTCTTGTTTGTGACAGCCTTTTGTTGTCCCTTTCAAGGACTCAGCATCTCCACCGTATGGTGAGTGGCAACTTTCCTTTTCATAATATTGTTACTTTCTTCTCTTTTGGCAGATTAAGACAACTTCAGTTTTAAAAAAGGCTATGCTTTCCTTGACCAGGTTTTCCTCATCCGTGTGAATGCCTTCCTTGATGCATGGTAAGCAGGAACATTTTCTATCAATATTTGATATAACACTTGGATGTTTCGCCAACGCAGAAGATCTTGAAATACTTGGACATAAACTGTATGACAACACATTCAAGATAAGAGAATCAGGTGAAAATAACAGTATACAACAGTGAAGCACACAATCTCAAAGAAATAAATAGTTTGTTGTGGAAATAATGTCTGTCCGTCTGTCTACCAATTAATAAGCGGAGACTGGAAAACTCAATTTTATTTTATGTCCAATTTCTGAGTTATTTTTACCTATTTGTTTCTGTTTTCTATCAATTCTGGTATCACTTTCTGCCAATTTTGATGGTATTTATCAGGAGTTTGGTATTACTTTCCAATAGCTTATTTCTGATGTACCATATATCTTGTATCACTGTTCCAGTGCTACGGAAACGAAAATATACCTATCTATTACATTATATTTGACATCACAGAAGAAAAAGGAAATCATTTATATGAAACCCATTAAATGCAATCAACTAAAGAAACCATACACCATTTAAAGTTTTTCAAATTAAAGCACTGTTATAGCTTCAATGGTTTCTTTGAAACTTTTTACCATCAATTGATCAGTACTTCACAACAATGCGAAAACGGTAGCCTAAACCATAAATTTTATCATGGACAAGAAGAAGGCTTCAGATGCAGCCAACCAATTCAGCTCATATTTGGCAACCAGCTTGTATACAACATAAAATGAACACCAGTTTTGAGAACACCATCCCTACAGTTCATGATGTGCATTCGACTCAAAACTGACCAGTTCAATATACAATTGAAAAATGAGCACTTTTTATCATCATAGGTGGGGTCCAACAGCAAACGTTTTCCTAGGAATTTATGAAAGAAACTATTACAACTGCCACTCATGTACACGTAAGTTAATGCCATTCAACGAAATTACTGCTGATGCAGCAACCAAGGCATCTGGCTGGAGAGCAGAGAACCTGTGTTCAAAATTCTCAAATACATCTGCAGGATTTTCTCATCTGTTTTTTTTTTCCTTTTTGAAATGAGTAGTAATAGAAGGGTTAATAAGGCAGTTATTAAGGAATAATAACAAGGCAGGTAAATAAATTTCTCAAACAACTTGGACTAGTGAAAAATTAAAATTTGAATCCTCATATGAAAACAATTGTCACAAGGGACCACAGACAGCTGAGCACGCTATGCTAGTTTACAGCTAGCCATGGTATAGGACTTTATTTGGAGGTTTCAAAACATCAATGTGATTCTGGAAAACCAGTAGGAATTGTGTAACTATGCAGGTGCAACAACAATTCATAGCGTAGTTCATGATCAATTTTCAGCACCAATTTTTCAGGTGGTGTTGTCACATATGCGGTGTGCATTAGAATTACACTGGAAATCCAAAGAAACTGGTACACCTGCCTAATATCGTGTAGGGCCCTTGCGAGCACGCAGAAGTGCCGCAACACGACGTGGCATGGACACGACTAATGTCTGTAGTGAATGTAACTCCATCTTCTGGCAGAAGTGTGGGACTATGGCTGGTCAATATCCAATAAAACAATACCAAATGCCGTTATTTAGATTTTATTTTTAATTTTAGGCTACAAGTTTCGACAGTACACTAAGTCATCTTCAAACCTGCTTCAATCAAGTAACCTTCATGTTACAAGATACAGCAGCACTTTTAACCAGTCTTGTAAAGATTTTACGGACTTGCGTGCTCCTTGGACACCTGTCAGCAACTGTCAAAACATCCACTCAAACCACATTTCCGAAGTGTGCACACAAATTTTCCATTTATTCCGACAGGTAGCATAGCTGTAGCAATGTTTTGAAATAGTGTCTGTAAATGATGTAAGTTACAAGCAGCGCCTCGTCATTGAACTTCTCACAGCAAAGAACAAAACTATTGGGAATGTTCACAATCATTTGCATCTAGTTTACGGAGCATCTGCAATCAACAGAAGTTCAGTTAGTCACTGGGCAAAGAGGGTGAGGCCATTCTGAGAAGTCGGTTGCGTCATTTGGGGAGGCCATCCGTGGCTACCACACTTGACCAGGCGCAGCTTGCTGATGTGCTCATTCACAAGGACCAATGCATAACAACTTGACACCTGACCCTGAAGCTATCAATCAGGAAAAGAAGTGTGGATGCAAATTACTCAAAAGTTTGTGCACAACGAGTTCTACACAGTCTTATGATAGAACAAAATCTTCTCACTCTTTGATGTGATGCCAAGAGGCAGTATACCAATATTTCTGAAGCATATGTGAGCTTCCAATGACTTTGACACCATAACAACCTAGGCGATTGATTGATTCTATATGATAACATTCGACCCCACACAAGTTTGAGGACTTCAGAACCATCATTAAACAGGGTTGGACAGTCTTACCTCATCCATCCTACAGCCCTGACCTAGCTCACCCCCAACTTCCAATTGCTTGGCTCATTAAAGGATGGCATTAGTAGATGACACTCTGAGGATGACAAAGATGTGATTCTTACAGTGAAGAAATGGCTTTGAGACCAAAACAAGGAGTTGCACTGACAGGCTACACACACTCTCGTGTCTCGCTGGAGGAAGGCCATAGAACAGGGCAGAAATTATGTGGAAGAATAGAGTGTGTAGAAGAAACAACATTCTTTCTTTGCGTATTTCTCAGTGTGTTCAATAAATAATTATTGAAGAATAAAAATGTGATGCACCACTTTCTGGGTAACCCTCATATTTATCTTACTAGTTATTCCATATTATTTTTACTATTTTGTGAATGAAGCTTGTGGTCACAGCATGATCTGTTGATAGTGAAATTTAACGGTGAAAAAGAGAGGGATTCTCATGGCTGTCCTGAGCCGAGAAAACATGTTACATTTCAATGATCTGTCACCCTGATGCTACTCATAAACATTTACCTTGAGTATACTCTTATAGTTTCCTTCTTGTAGTTTCTTGATGTTAAGGACCTGCTATGCACTGCCAACATCTCTCACAATGTCACTTTGTTTCCATTTGCAGGAGGTCAAGGGCTTTAAGACAGCTCTCTAGTCTCCAAGCCATGAAATGATGTAACTGCATTTTAAACAACTCTTCTGTATTTTGTTGCTCTTATGTGACATTCCTATACATTGGGTAAACAGATCTCACTAACTAGACCAACATTTTCGAAGTGGATCTCATAATACCACAGAAGAGAGTGACATTTCTCTTCAGCTTTTTCTGGGTGTTGATATCGCAGGCAGTGCCTCTTTCTCTCTGCCTTACAAAACACTGCCAAGACGCGACCCCTATGCGTAAGTAACCCCTTCATGGCAGGTGAAGATGCACTATAGCCAATGCGCTGCACATATTACACCACAAAGTAAGCACAGTGGGGAGTTCTTTACATACTAACTACCTAAATAATGTTTTTACATGAACATCTTTATCTGATTGTGAGGAAGGGATCATACACGGTTTTATGGATGAATAAAATGTTTCGCCTAAGTAGGCTGGGATCTATGTTATGTTAAAAGATATCAGATGCCATTTTAACTTACATGTTCACAAAACTAAAGTGTCATATTGGTGTTTTTCATATTTATACTTTTGTAATATGAAACTATATAGTTTAAATGCTACACCATATTAAGGATCTCACAAACACTCATTTTTATACAACAGCTGTGTAAAAGGCTAAGGAATTGTCACATCCGTAGCTAAAACTGTTATTTAATAGTAGTTTGTTTGTAGAGTGCCCCTCCAGTCTCCATAAGCAAGAAATTATTATTATTTAATTTTACAAATGGGCTGCCATTCAGTCTGTCACCTTGCCACTGATACAATAATGGACCGGTTCACGACAGACTAGGCCAAATCATCACCATCAAGATCTACCTACCAAACAAATCATGCCACAGGATCACTTGACTTGAGACACTGAGCACTATTGGAGCTGAAGAACATCTCTCTCTTATGTTCCAAACTGCCGCCTAGAGCAGACACTAAATGGCTCAGTTTCTTTACTTTGGCATTTTCTCTTCTGCTCCAACATGGTTCTGGGTTTACTGAATCTACCTTCTGTTGTCCCCTTGACAATTCTCACAATGTTAGTCCTATAAGCAAATAAACTGATACGGTTTCCTTTCCCCAACATGTGTATGTATATTAATTACAAGCCCACATCGCTTTCCAATGCTGACTACACCCCCAAGTAGGTGTACAAACTGGCATCTGAAGTGATAAGCCAACTTTGACCCACTTTCAGCTTTGAGGTGCTCCAAACAAATTACTAAGCCCTGAACAGATGTGAGAAACCGTTGTGCAGGACAGTCCGGCAATGTGCTGTGGTGGGTGCAACAGACAAGTGCTTATCACAGTCAGTCCAGGCTGCCCACTACAGTCAACCCAGACCCAATGCCACACTGCCACCTATGCCATTAACAAGGCCATCCAACCTCGTCTGCCTCCTCGCACAAGGCCACATCACTAGTATGATGTCCCAATGCCACCCTGACACCTGGCATCACTGCTGTGTTGCTGCCCAGTTGATTGTCAATCCACGCATTTAATTGTAACAATGAAAATAACCTATTTCTGACAATATAATGTAATTTTATAGCTAAAAAATCTACTCATCAAGTGACACCAGGAGTCTTTCCTTCTCATCCCATCTGTTAAGTCTCCCCTGACGCTGGGTTCTGGGTGACTTTTCTGAACTCTACCCCTTTCCCTAGACATCTCCAGTTTCCTTCCCTTCACCCCTCTCGCCACCCTTTCAATCTTTCTGCCGGAAGGAGGGGCCACTGGCTTCAAAAGCTTGCACAAGTAAAACCTTTCTCCTGCCGCCACTAGGTAGGGGTAAAATGCCAATGGACAATTCTGCCATTGATGTCACCAAGATCTGCTGTCAATTTTTTTTTTTTTTTTTTTTTTTTTTTTTTTTTTTTTTTTTTTTTTTTTTTTTTTTTTTTGTCTAGTTTAAAGGGATTCCCTCAACCACGTCACAGAGACAATTGGAGATGGATCCAAAATACTGCAAGCATGGATGGAGCAGTTCCGTGTGAAGAATGATGATCTGCAAATGCACCTTAATGAGGCATTAGTACATGTGATGCTGCAAAACAGCACTGTGCCCAAAACTAGCCTAACTTCCCCATTTCTGTGTTACCCATAGGTGGTTCTAATTCAGGCAAAAATGTCAACACATTCATACAAAATTTAATGGATACAGGGAAACTGTCCTCATCGAGTGACTAAATGTTTATAGGAGATACCAGCATGATGTTGCAAGGAGCTGCTCATGCTTATGTAGATTCCACGGAAGGGCTGAGAAATACCAAGACATTTGGAGTCCTTGCGGAAGGCTTAGAGGATAGATATGGAGATAAATACCACCAGCTACTATAGGGACAATCTTTCCATTAAATATCAAAATTCAGGAGAGGATTTCGAGTGATTTGCTGACCAAATAAGAGTTGTGTCTTGTCATACATATGTACCAATGGAAAGTAATGAAAGGAATGAGATACCACTCAGCGAATCAGAAGCTTGCTGTGTAGATTCACTCATTTGCAGGAGTGACCCACCCAGGTATGTGATGAGGTGAAGTTTGATTCATCAAGTACACTAAGGCAAGCTATATGACTCACAAAGGAGGTGCAGCAATTCGTCCAATCTTCCGCCAGGATAAAGCCCACTAAACGTGCATTCATTGCCAAAGTGTGCTGCACTCACTGCAAATGACCAAAAGTTAACAAGGTTCCTTAGTGTTTGGCACCAGCATGTGCTTATTTTAGAAAAAAAAATCAGACATGAGAGAGAAAATTGTCCATCTCTACAACATCAATCGGCTAACCATATAGGTCATCAAGGGGCTCGAAGGAATGTGAATACGGGAAATGTGGATGGGCACAGTTCTGCCACTGCTCCTTGCTCCCCTTCCGCAAAGCCTATCTGATAAGAGAGATAGGAATCAATTGGGTGGCAAACATAAGTTTGCAAGATAAAATGAACAGCAGAACTTCTACCTTTCCCACTGCTATAGGCATACAAATAAATGCTTTGTCTGTTGAATTTACTCACTGTCGAGACCTAAAATCAGTGTTCTGGACCAAGTGGATTGTGAAAAAAGGTAATTTATCCTACAGAGTCACAAAATGTGGAACGGGAAATAGGTGGGAGGAGTACCAGTTCAAATTCTAAGTAGTTTGGAAGCATGACCATAATTTTGATGTCATTTTAGACAATGACTTGCTGCACCATTTTCAAATCATAGTTAACTTCTGAACATAAGAAGTATACATTGAAGGGAAATATCCACCATTTTGACAATGTTTCCATTATAATGATGCGAGGGAGTCCACAACGAATGGCCACGTTCCAAATACTCACTAAACGATGAACCATAGAATTGAAGACACACTAAGCCAAGAAACTATCAGGGGGCACTGGGGAAATCATTTGGGGAGAGGTGAAGAAAGGTTTTCTAACAGGAGATATTTTATTAGTGGTTTCATTAACAAGAAATGTAGTTTTAGATGGTAAGCAGGTGCATGTGAAGCGCAGTTTATCTCTAACAAGCGTGACAACAGAGGGTACATTTTTGCCAGTGGAGAAAATTATCTACGCTCACAGATAATTTTGGAAGCAGATGGTTAAAATTCCCCAGGGTACCATACCCGCAAAAGAGCGTGAAGTAAATATTTATGAGACAACAGCACATGAAGAAAAATGAAAAACCTGGAAGAACAGTGTACATAAATTCCACCTCAGTTATGTCACCTATAAAAGCAGGAATCGAAAAGAAACTTCAACATCTGTGCAAAGCAGATCAAGATCAACTGTACCCCATTCTAGCTGACTGCAACTTCATTTGAAGAAAAGAAACAACTTTTGTCAACCTTCTTAATGTACCACAAGATTCCTATGTATAATACTTAAGACTATAGCCTAGAAAACATATTGCATACCCTGTCACTGCCTGTAGCAGATGAAAATACCTCAGATTTACTAAAAGCAGGAGTAATTCAATCTTCTTTCATTTCGTGGTTGTCACATATAGTGATAGTTCCCAGCAAAATCAGTTACAGAGGAAAAGCTTACAGCATTTTTTGCAAATGCTGATATTTCAATCACCTTGGAAAATGCAAATTCTTCGCCATGCCCCAGTTACTATCAGATTCATGTAGCTATTAAAGATCAGAAAGAAGACAGCTTTTGTTGTGCTCTCTGGGCAATGTGAATATCAAAGAAAGCCCTTTGGCCTCCCAAACCCCACCGCCAACTACATTTCAACATTTTGCTGATTTACTTTTAAGAGGTTTACAGCCAACCATGTGACTAGTATACCTGGATGACATAATTGTCTCTTCAAATTCAATGAAAGAACATGAAAAGTAACTAAGAAACGTACTAACCCATTTTAGTGATGCTAATCTAAATTTTAGATTTGAAAACTGCAGTTTTGCACTATCCATGCCACATGATTTTGGCAGATGGTTAAGACCAGACCCACAATTAAGGAATGCAGTGAACAATTTTCCAGCACTGAAGAACATTAAAGAATTGCAACTGATTTCTCAGGTTAATAAATTACTATCACCATTTCGTGGAGAACTATACAGCCACCACGAAATTGCTCACAAAATTACTAAAGAAGGGAGTTGCTCCTGTCTGGTCAGCGGACAGCAAAAGGGCCATGTTAAAACTGAAAGAAATTCTTAAAAAGTTCACCTGTCTTGGGTTATCGGTATTTTGCTCTACCTTGTATCTTGTTGTGTGATGCTGACAATGTCTCAGTTGGTTGCAATATGAATCAAATACAAGATGGTGAAGAAAAACCAATTGGTTATGCATCACGTCAGCCGAATCAAGCTGAGAAAAATTACACCACCACACAAAACAAACTTCTGTCAGTGTTACCTATATGCATTGCAGTTCACAGTAATTGTAGATCATGTTGCTTTACAGTGGCTTTTGAGTTTACAGGATCCCAGCAGCAGACTTGTTAGATTGGCCTTAAAACGCTGTGAATATAACCACATAACCAGACTTAAGCCTGGAATGTTAAATCAATGCAGGTGCCTTGAGTACAAAAATTATGATCCTGCAAGAAGATGATGTGCTTATTGAGGAATTAAAGAAGGCAAAAGAATCCAGAGACTACTGGCAAGCACATAGTGCAACAAAGTCTTGAGAGTATATAGGCACATCATAATGGGAAAAGTGCCACGCAAGCACATATGGCAGGCCATTATTGGTGGTCAAAACAAAAAAGAAAAAGATGATGTAGGATATTATGTTCAAAACTGTCTCCATTGTGCTAAGAGAGTGCAAGAACAAACACCAAATATACCTCTTGAAACTATAACTGAGGTAGCTGGGCCTTTCAAAGTCTTAGCACACTATATTGTGGGACCATTTGCCATAACAGTCAAAAATAACAAAAGTAAAAAATAGCATATGTTTAATCTATCACTGACCATTTCTCTTATTATCTTATTGTGCAACCCACTGAAGACATGGCTGCTGAAACAGTTGTGACAGCACTGGTCACTTATTTTGTACAACAATCTGATAGGCCATTATCAGAGGGCAAAGGACAAAAGTTATGTCCAGTCTTATCATACAGTTATCTTGACTGTTTAAAATAAAGTAGTTCAGAGCTACAACATTTCATCCTAAGAGTAATGGCAGGTTTGAGCACATTTGTAAAACAGTACCTAAAATGCTGTCTTATAAAATGATTAGCTTGCCCTCAGACTGGGATTGTCTATTACCGTATGTAATTTTGTCATACAACACCAGAGTACACGACACAACTGGGTTCATTCCCTTTGAGATCGTTTTTCATCACAAAATGCATTCATCTTTCAAGACTTAGAATCTGCTTCCTGAAATGAATTCCAGCAAAGTGAAGCACCTGGCTAAAAGATTAACATTTATTTGTCAGAGAATTCAGCAGGACACTGCAGCCGAATGTGGAGACAGCTCCATAGTTGTAAAACTGACAGGATGCTGCTATACCAAGTAGGAGATCATGGGATGTTATGACAAACTGCCATGAAAACAAGAAGAACTCAAAAATTTACAGGCCCCTGCACTGAACCATTACAGATACTGCATTTCACGTTGCCTATCAATGTCAAACTACAGATCAGAAGATTGTTGCTCAGTTTGATCGCCAACCAAGTATAAAGATAGCAATATACCATCTCCTTTAGTGGGTCCAGCAAAACTCAGAACTGTTTAGAACAGATGCCATTTCTGTTGGTATAATTTACATTCTGTTACCCCATACAATTTACGGTCTAGGGATTAAGAACAAATTTTATCTTAAGTGGGAGACAACACTATCTATTTCAATCAACTGAAGATTCTGCTCTGTGTTTTCACCTCGTCAGGCCTTCATTAGTTACAATATTTTGCTAAAATGTTACATATGAGTCATTGTTCTAAAGTTGCCTCTGTGCCTTGCAGGTTTTTAAACATGGTAGTCTCATATTATCACTAGCTGGACAGACCTCCTGCTCCACTGGGCTGCTTGCCAAGGGCAATATCATGTCCCTTGGGGACTTATGGCCTTCGTCAAACAATGACAGCCACACAGCTGACAATTTTTCTCCACAGTGCACCACTGTTCTCTGTGAATGTACCTCAGTTCCATCTGATTAGTAGGCCCATGTGCTATTAATGTGTCATTAATTTTACAGTTGCGTATTGCACGCTGTTATTCCAAAATTAACCAGTATGGCCTCTTCAGCCTCGTTTCACTCTTATTTATTCTTCTATATTTCATTACCTGCCTCTACAATCGAATGGTTTTGCCGCATGTTTGCGTTACTTCACTACATAAAGACATTGTCACTAGATAATTTTCTAGGTTGTCTGGTATTGCGAAGTTGCAGTAAAGTTTATGAAGTTTATCACACAAGCGCAGATTGTAAGCCAGTATCGTGGATAAGGCTAAAGTGTTGTTACGAAAGATCTGCAGAAATAAGATCCCACTCGCCGCAGACCAAAACACCCATTGTTAAACCAACACCGAAGCAGCACACTCCAACACTGCTCCACACACCTGGCCTCCAACTAGACATTGGTGATACAGTGTGGTGTCTTTACTTACACAAGTGGCGCAATTCACCACCTTCTGCAGATTCCATTTCTTCTTGGATCATAATGAAGACAGTTTGTCTCTTAGACAACAAATTCGATTGGTCCCAGATTGATAGTTGAATTAACCAAACCTTGGTTCCACAGCATAAGAATCAGCTAGATACATGCCATCCCATATGCCATTCTGGTTTCACTTGTGTGTTCTAATTGGAATTTCGCTCTCCACAAGTACCAAACAAAACTGAATAGCAGTAGACTTCTATTCAGAGCATCCTGTTGCAATACCCTGGGACATGAATTTCTGTTCTCAGCACAAATGAAAGAAATTTCAAATGTCACTATCGAACCATTGCTGTTATCCATTCCAGAAATTAGCTTCCTTCTCAATACATATTCTGTCTTACCACTTTTTCAGATACTAACAACAATGAACTGCTCTCACAGGAGCAGCAACAAGTCACTACACAGAGCTGCCGTCTGTATTATGGCTTCACTAGCCCAATATTTTATTTAATGTAACAGGCCCAGTAGAGACTTCCACCCTGCTTGCTGTTGTGATACTGAGCATGACTCTATATTGCTGTTTCACACCTGAAGTTATGTAGCAGAACACATACAGCCACTCCAGCTTATCATGTTTCTTGGCAAGTTCCAGCAGACTGTGTGGGGTGAGGTGTAAAAGTTGAGATATAACACATTATTTTAGGGAAAATGATGAGTTACACTCTCTGTCCTAATGCATGAAATACAGTTGATGTATTTCACCCTCCCCCCCCCCCCCCCCCCACACACACACACACACACTTATGTTTCACACAGAAAATTGTGGAATTGTGGGAGAAATAGTTTACTAATATGTGCAGGTAATACAAGGTACATGGGTGCGGTATATCTGTAAGATGGAATGACAAGTTCAGAGTCTCCACCTGGTGTGGGCCACTAGTTCTTAGATGTCAAGCTTGGAGATGTGTTGCGACCATGAAAGAATGGTGCTCACAATAACAATAGTGACGACATGTGAGCAGAAACAAATGTGTTTTTAAACTGTCATTCTCATATTGTTTCCCAATCTGACATTTTGCTTTGTCAAAATGTATTGATGTTGCGCAGTCTAATGAGACAAGACATCTGTATTTCATGCAATTGTAATACGATTGCTTTAAACATATCTTAGGGGATCTATCTGTCAATATATAAAGGAGAATTAATGTCTGGATCATTGAAAGAAGAAATTTTCTTGGTCAAGGATTGCATCTCTCTTTCGCACTCCAGCACTTAAGACACTGCAAAGGAAACAACATCAACTGAGAAGAAAAGAAGCAGGGTTATTTGGACCTGATCAGCAGGTACAAATCGCAATTAATTCACATCATAGGTGAACATAAAAACTTCAATATCTATCATTTATTGATCAATTCAATAGATGAATAAACAACTCCTCGAAGTTAATGATGATTTATTTTTCTGCTTCCATAAACTGTCATCTTGTAATTACACCTAAATTATTAATTTATTATAATTAAAACCATTATTATTTTGTAACTGTCTTGTAAACGGCTTATTTGTGTTACTGTTTCAAACAACAATCTCTTATTATTGTGCTTACTTATTCATTTGATATTGTTTTACTGCCACGAGTTATTTTTACAATTTGCTCATTCAATTTAACTGAACTTGATAACCTTGCTGTTGTCGTCACAAAAATTTAAGGCAAAGGGATTACCCTTCGGTGTGTATTGTAAATGATTTATTATTTCTTTATTAGGTGCAAAGAAGCGTCAGGTTTTCCAGTTTCTTTTAAACTTATGTTAGTAAAGTGGTTTTGCATTGTGTTACTAAAAATCACAGAATACACGTTATGTTTTTGTTTTATTGTTTACACAATTTTCCTGTCCCTATCAATACGTAATTTTTGAAACTTTTTTCAAACAATGGAAAATCCAAGATGGAATGTAACAACATTATGAAAAGGAGTTGTTGCTCACCATACAGCGGAGATGCTGAGTCGCAGATAGGCACAACAGAATAACTGTTACACATAAGCTTTCTGCCAACAAGGCATTTGTCAAAGATAGACAACACACACACACACACACACACACACACACACACACACACACACAGATGCACGCGCGCACGCAAACACAACTCACACACACGACTGCAGTCTCTGGCAACTGATTTTGAAATTTTTAGATTGTTCAATAAGAACTTTATTTTAAGATAACTCTAAACAAACCCATCTGCATTTTGTGGTACTTTGCTGCAATGAGTTTTTTCTAGTTAAATAATGTAAATGTGGAAACTCAAATTTAAATCTGAAGAAGCATGTAACAAGGATGAAGAACTACTATGCATTTTTGTATTTTTGCTTTTTATTATTCATTACATTGTACAAATATTTTGCTTCAAAGTGCAACAAAATCATAAATTTTATGATTACACAGGAGAAGAACTCTTAGTGCTTGCCAGCACCACTGTATGTTTTTATCCCTTAGGTACACAAAGATTATAAGTTTTAAATGTTCATATTTTTCACTAGACTGTGTTGCTCATTTCACAGCATGTTTACTGCCAAGTAAGTGATTACTGACCATCCTTGGGAAAACAAACATCCAGTCATGTAAATTGTTTTATGGATAAGTAGATGACTCCACACCTATGTATGATGTGTTCATCCAAACCTTGATTAATCTAATGATGATGTACAAATCAAAATGGGCAGTTAAATAAAGCAGTCAGCCCACAACTTGTGATTTTCATGTATTTTTTATAGTCCATAATAGCACTGATACAACTTTAAAATTAAGTAAAAATTGGTGCATGACTTCACACCACACCCATTAACAATTTAATAAATCTGTAATACAGTGCGCAAGGCAAATGAAAATCATGGGTTAAGAAGATCCTTATATTTTCCTTTTACTGGGTTCAGTGGTCCACGAGCAAAGAGGTCAACATAGACAATTTATCTTTAAGTCTAGTAAAATGTTACAGTACTTGCTAATGACCTACACAGATAGTCTGGAGACAGCATTTGATGCTAAGTGTATACTGTTACAAACATTTGCCTCAAGTTACTGAAGAGTGAAGACCTGAACCAGAATCGTGTGTTTTGTAAACAGCGCATTTCCAATTCAGGCATTTGTTAGAAATGAAAGGGTAGGTCTTTGTAGTAAGCTGACATTCTGAATCAATCCTAAGGCCCTACTTACACAGTACAACTGGAGATCTGTCCATACTAGACAGGTACCTGGAATAAACTCCTAGTCCAGACCAATGTTTTCACTTGTTTCAAAAAAGTTTCATGTTACTCTAGAAATTCTTCCAATCCATATGTGGCATACAGCAAACCAGTGCTTAACAGTATTGGTTAAAAACAGTCTTGGTTGCAATTTTAATTTTTTTATTTTTTAACAACATGTTTCACCTTATTTAGGCATCTTCAGGTTATCTTAATTTGGTATTTCTTAGAAGAATCCTGTAGTCAGTGTAGTCAAAGGGCATCGTCGAATATATCAGGCCAACATCGCCTACGTTAAACTCAGTAAAAACTAGAAATATAAAATTTTATATTTTTGTTTTTACTGAGTTTAACTAAGGCGATGTTGGCCTGATATATTCGACCAATCCCTTTGGTTACATTGACTAAAGGATTCTTCTAAGAAATACCAAATTACGATAACCTAAAGATGCCTAAATAAGGCGAAACGCAGCATTGAAAAATAAGAAAACTAAAATTGCAACCAAGACTGTTTTTAACCAATACTCTCATTTTACTCTTTTAGTTATAAACTGCATACCTAAATCAGATCTTGCAAAGTAGTTCACTATACTCCAAGTATGAATTATACCTCCAAACTTTACGAGGACTAACAACTACTTCACTGTTCAACACCATACGCATAAATGTCCTAGCAGTACTTGTAGAATGTTGAAGATAACTCAGAAATAAAGAATGTGTAATAGCAAAATACATAACAATTTTCTCTTCTGGGGAATACTAGTGACATAAATATCTTGCCACTATGAAGAAATATAGAAATTATTTTTTGGAAATCACAAAATAAAGCTATACAAAGAAAGCACTTACCTTACTGGCAGTATTTATAAGCTCAAGCCACATAGTTTCACCAAACTTCTTTACAGAACTGTGTAATTGAGAAGAATCATGTAGAACTCTTGAGTCATTGGATAAAGTACTGTTATTTATAACACTTTTGTAAAAACTTGCAGCATAGCTATAGTTATTGCATTTAGACTGTTGTGAACAAAGTGATGTTGATGGGGAAGCGGATGTTACAGAGGACTCGAGTCTTGCACAGTAGTGTGTATCTTGTTGGCTATCCTTTACTGTTTTTCTTGGTGGAACCCTTTCTGGCTTTTTAAAGGTGTCCATTGTTCATCAGGAGCAGATACTGAAATAAATGAATGGGCATACAGTGCATAATGTAATACAAAATTTACTTTTAATTACACATCCAGTATTAAATAAATTGTAATAAAATATGTGCCAGCATTCCTTTACAATGCTGAATATATAATTAATGAAAAAACCATGCCCTGAGCAAGAGTGAAGTTTACACATTTTACTGGCTCATTTTCATTAATGTTTTACAGAATCAAAGAAGTACTCAATTTGTTAACATGCATTCCCTTGCGGTGCACAATTCTCAGAACATCAGAGCACAATTTATTTCAAAACAAAAAGCCACAAAAAAAATGTGAAAACTTCCATAAAGGTTTTAAGAATCATCTAGTAGAAAAATAGTCTGGAATAATTCAGAACAACTGGTATGATTAATAAACTTGTTTTATGGATACATAGAAAATGTATACACAAGATTTCGTACCTTAAGAATCACTATTTAATTAAAGAACTGTTATTCACAAATTATGTGCGTTAATGATAGTGAAGATTGCAACCCCAAGAAAGTCACATGTGCTTGCATTTTATACCACCAGTTATGTACACTGCTATACACAAATGATTACAATCACAGTACTAAATATTATCTCTGGCTCTGAGGATTGTGCACACTGAAATCAGAAAATACAAGTGCCACAGCACACAATCAAGGAGATACTGGACATGTTATGGAGATTCTCTCCCCATGCAGTTTCTATGAGAGTCCACAAATAGTCTACAGTGTTTAATCAAGAATCCATGACAAACAAGTCGCTAAACAAAACATATACAGGACAGATTTTCCAGCTGATGTATCATGTGAAAGTGCAGTAAAGTACGCTGTGTATCTGACAGCTCCACAGCACTTAACTCTGCTGGAGAATTTATGAAAAAGCAGAACAACATATTATTTAAGCAAGACCCTATTACAAAAAAAGCAGAATGATATGACATTAAAACAAGACGAAATCATGAAAAAGCAGGATAGTATGGCATTAAAGCAAGATGAAATCATGAAAAAGCAGAATGACATGTCATTAAAGCAAGATACTACTACGAAAAAGCCAGATAATATGGCATTACAGTTTGCTAACAAAAATAAAGAGTTATACAACAAACAGAACAAAATATCAAATAAACAAGATGTTAATTGCGTACAAAATCAATGAACTTTTACCTTAACATTATGTGTTAATGAAAGGACTATCAAATGAGATAGCCACTCTGAAAATAGCACATGCTAGAATAACCAAAACAGTATGACAACTATGTATCAAACTAACAGAAGTGAAACACACACCGACCAAGTTGTTGGAGACAGTTACACAGTTGTCAATTAAAGTAGATAATGTCATTGCTGAGCAAGATAAGATGATTGTGATCAGTCTGAATAACAGTGAAAAAAGTTCAACAATGTTGCTACTTGGACGCTGATCAAAGATGAAAAAATTTTATGAATGGCTGACACTAAGAGCCACGGGATAATTGATAACCCAGTCAATAATGAGTTACAAAAAGCAAATGATATGATAAATCAGGACCTTCAGCTATGGCGGAATGTCGTCAGCTAACAGTTTAAAGAAATAAAAAAGAATTAGCTGATGTGAAGGCTGTCATGCAGGAAGACAGTTTGGGGGCACCACGTTCAGAGGAAAATTTTGTTTCCAAGCCAACGCAGAGCAAAATTCTCCATGTGCAAACCAAAGTGCCAGCAGCTGTATTGCACATTTCACAATGGTACAGAGACGGTGCCCTTCTCTACAACAATGATGAGGGAGGAAAGCTAAAAGACACTGGTAGTTTCAAGTTTTTGTGACAGATGCGAAAAGTGTGCATCCCATTGTTTTCATAAAATCATTTTGTGGAACTCTGCCGTGATCAACGCCAGATGCAAAGAGATGGCCCTTTATGGGCTATGGAAGTAGCAGAATATTCCTGGGCATATGACGAGCTTGAGAGGTTATTCCTGAAAAATACTGGTCAATGGTGGCAAGAATAATTGTGCAAAGAAGTATTCAATCCCGAACCATTCTAGACATGCCAAGGAAGTCTCTGACAATATTTTGAAAAATATTTAAACAAGACCTGGTAGAGGGAAACACCGGTGTCATACCGTGATGTCTTGAGGTTCTTAAAAGTGAAATTGATTATTCATATCTGCGAGAAATTGAAATATTTCCAAGTCAAACATAGAAAAAGTCCTGTCTATGTTGGATTTAGATGATTTAATACATGAAGATGCAAAAGCCCCTTCAGAGAATGGGAAATATAACAACAGTTATCATACTAGTCACAATGGCCAGACAAATCATGCTAACTGTTACAGTCAGCAAAATATAATGGGGAAGCATGTAACAATGGTTATAACAGGAATCCACAACAATCAGTTTAACCTACACAGAAGGAAAAGTAGGATCACTTGTTTAATCCAGGTCATTTGAATCTGAATAAATTTTCAGTGGCAGCACCAACCCACATAATATAACCCAAACCTTAACAGGCATGGGCTGAATGGGCCCAAGAACATGATGGGACAATGGAAGTCGACCGTCCATTTTCAATCAGGAAAATGGAACTCGACCGCACATGGCCCCGAATGGATGGTTGAGGAAGGGGTTGGGACAAACAACAAGGAGTCCAACTACTGAAGTATGACAACAGTTGCAATATTATAGGGAGGAATTATGCTCCAACACCAGAAAATATTCCTACTACCATGATTTTAGACATGGGAGCTACAGTAAGAGTGATTTCAATGACTTATATAACACAGTATGTGAGACTACTGACATGCCCACCTTACCTATTAGCAATTGCCTGATCTCAGGAGCAATTGGTATACCAGACTGCGGAACACTTGATGGCAGGCCCAAATACATATGAGAATAGGAAACGTAACAATATTTGGCATATTCCTAATAGTTAATTACTTGGTCACGGACTATATTCCTGCAGTTAGCTTTCTATGTCAGTGAAAGGCACAAATAGACTTCTCCACACGAAACTGTAATTTAAAAAAGCACAGGGGTAAGCTGAACTAGACAAAATAAAGCTTGGCCATGGCAGATACTGTCAGGGTGTAAGAACTGAATATATAAGCAAGGAGGATTGTAAGGAAAACCTGCAATCCCTAGGATGTATTACTGACCTTAATTTAGAAATGCAATTACCAACAAAATAGCAGAATACAATTATTTAACAATGTATTATCTGATCAGAATTATGTTATGCTACATCAAAGTGTTGGGTGAAATCCCAGGAGTAATAAAAGGCTACAAATACCACTTAAATGCCATGCCTTGTGAATTGCTTTTCCAGCCAACCTATACTATTCCCTAGCCACAACGGCTAACAGTAATGTGGGTGGTTGAAAAATGTTAGACTGGAATATTAAGAACCATCTATGAGCCTACTATCACAGCACATTGTTAGTTGTGGCCAAAGCTGGAGTTAACATCTGATTCATGCTAGATGCTTGGGCTGCTGATAAGATAATTACACCTGTGAGAACCGGACCACAGAATACTGATTAACAAATAATAAAGGTTCACAATATCAAGTATTTAACTTCTGCTGATGTGCAGCCTTCCTATTGGCAAGCAACCTTAGATGAAGACTCACAAATATATATATATACCATCCACTTATGCAGGATGCAGCTGCAAATCCGAAGTACTACTAGATGCATTTAATGTGAGTGCCAGCATAGTCACTGTTGTGCTCGACACCATGTTAGGACTCGTCTTGCTAGACATGATTACTCTGTTCGTCAAAAATTTACTAACTGTGACACAAACTTGGGAAAAGAGCAGTTGATTCACAGTCTTAGACAAATTTCATGAATATGGAGTAACGGTCTATCTTCAAAAACCAGGTTTTGGATGTGAAAAGATAAAATTTCTAGGACATATTATTGTGCCACATGGATTCTAGGTGATGAGGGTAAAATAAAGATTGTAAATAATTTCCATTACCGTAAATGAGGAAACAACTAAAGGCATTCTTAGACTTAGCCTTGTTCTACCACTGGATCATACCAGACCAGCTATTGAATTGTGAACGTTTATTGAACTCACTGCAAAAGCAGGCCCAAATCGGAAGAATGTCAGCTAATGTTTAGAAAGATTAAGGAGGTGTTAGTGACGGAATTGGAGGCATAGTATTGTCCTTCAAAATGTTTCACTTTTATCAGATGAAAATTTTTCTCTTAAAGCTGTAAATTATTGCATGCCAGATTGGTCAGGCGGTCTTTGGCAGTGCAGGAGTACAATTTTAAGATTATATACATGAAATGTGAAAATAATATCACAGCAGATCAGTTGCCATGGCTGCTGGAAGGTTTAAAAAACAGGCAGGATTGCAAAGAGCAGACTGCCAAATTTAAAGTTTCACTAATGCAAGATGATCCATACAGAAGCTGCTACTTTGACCTCAGTAGGAATATGGGGCACCTCCAAGACAGGGGCCCCATGTGGAGGAAGGTAGAATAACAACTTTTCAATAACCCAATAGACAAATTGACAAGGTATCTTGTAGTGCATAATAATGTGCTGTTTTACCGCTATGATCCACAGTACTGTAAATGATGTGTGTGCATTCCAACAGATAGCCACGAATCTTTAATTTTGTAAACTTATCGTTTGGAAGCACTCTGGTGTTACCAATGAGTAGTGCTATTTTCCGAACTTTTGAAGGAAAGTGCAACTGATCATATACAAATTTATATTTTACTAGGAGGCAAGTTATGGTTCAAAAGGCAAGTTGCATTCAATCATTATACAGAAACCACTGCAAGTAATTGCAACAAACATCTGTGGACCTCTTCCAAGGTCACAGTCAGGAGCCAAATACATTATGGTTATGCATGATCAACTTTCAAAGCACGAAGCTGTATGAATTGAAAAACAGCACTAGCATATCAATAATTCGCAGATTAATAAATGACTACATTCCACAAGTTGGCAAGCCCGTAATGGAGAGAATCTCTGCAGACACAAAGGATAAGACAACTATTAATTTCTAAGTACCACTTGGAAACCATCCTGGTTGGGATGGTTTTCCCAAATTAAACCATTTCATGAGAACCTAATGTTCCCACAGAATAAGTACATGGGCTAATTATTCAGCATTATTTGAAGAACTGTTGTTTACTCATGCAGAAAGAAATGAACGTAAACCCATTGCCAAAACCACCAAGAGATAGAATACCCTTAGAAGAAAACGTGGGGCAGGCACTAAAAATGCTAATGGAAAGGGCTGCCCAGAGAAAAGCTGCTTCAAGACAATACTACAGAATGCACAGCAATTTAAGACAGGGGACAATATATAACTGCCAGAAAACTTCAATGTTTATCAAAAGAAATAAAAAGATGGAAAATGCTGTACTCAAGAGCCATTTATAACTTTATGCAAGTGGTTTGGATATGAAGATGTATAAATGTGGAAATATAACTTGATGCAAGTGGCTTGGATGTGGAAAAGTATCAAAGTGGGAATCAGAACACTTCGAATTATCCATGTTTGTACATTTATGAAGGAAAACTTTTATCAGACAAGGGAATTTTCCGAGACAGTAAGGAGTATCAGTGCAGACAGATTATTTTGCAGATTTTTAATTAACGCGTTTCTGTTATAGAATTAATAAATTTCCTTCACGTATAATACTCTGTGAACACAAGAAAGTAGGGTCAGGTCGTATGGCAGACAAGTGTACAAATCCACATTCTGATACACACTGAACGCTAGTATGAACAACAAAGAGTGAAACTGTGCAGTCACACATAAGCGAACTTATACTATAAAATGGGCTATGGAAGGAAGCAACTGGAGTTGTGCAAACAGGGCAATGATTAAACAACACTTAACTTTCATTGCAACATCAGACTGTGGAAAGTGAACTCTTAGTGTGTGGTTTGTATGTGGGGACACTCCTGGGTGGAGCGTGAATACATGTGCCAGTCGGAAAAACAGTGTGTTTTCTCACATGAATGCAAATGGAAATGGACAGAGGCTGAACAGCACCAGTCAGCAGTAATCCAACTCACTGGCAGGCAACATTGTCAGTGTACAGCAGTGTGCATCAGCTGACGCAAGACAACCCTATCGTAAGATTTAAAGACCAAATGAGAACTACAGAGGTGCTCCAAGCTTGCCTGTGGTTTACACAAGCCTTAAAAAATCACAAAGGAGAAAAAATATAACATTAATAAATAAATTCCTTGTAAATTACTAATCTCTAACAGCTCCAATTCCAGAGCCTACACTATTATTATTATTATTAATTATGAGGCCAAACAAAAATACCTCTGCCTACTCTTTACGATTAATCAAATTTGTCTCTTCTCCTCAAGAAGATTAAAATATTATTTGTTATTGACTATGTTCCATGTGTTTCATGTCCACAGCCATCCAATGTGGGATGGCGAGTCAAGCAACCCTTCACCTGCTGACAACCAGTAAGATGTACTTATCAGACACACCCTTGGCCGAACCAGACAACCTCAACTAACTACTGATCAAGATTACTGAAAACAACGTGTCTACTAAATAGAAAATTTTGTAACCGACAAACATGAAAACCTACGTATCCACAAAATTACAACAGAAAATTTTCTCCACTCAGTTCAGTAAAAACTTGAAGACTTCTTTGGAAAAAATATAACTGCTTTGTAACCAGAAATTCATACGTGCTGAATTAACGGGTCAAAAATATTTTGTAAACCAAAATCATACAGTGTTAAGTAAATGCCTCGTGACGTTGCAAGGCCTTTTTTGTGGTTTTCTTTGGGTTTTCCGTGAAACCACACCCAGATGGAAGGTCAATATGCAATTAATACACGCAGGATTGAAAAAGCAACCAACCTCACGAATAATAAAAAAGAAACAGTCAATGCTGAAGTATATATTACATCACATGCAATTAAACCCCCCCATGAACCATGGACCTTGTCGTTGGTGGGGAGGCTTGCATGCCTCAGCGATACAGATAGCCATACCGTAGGTGCAACCACAATGGAGGGGTATCTGTTGAGAGGCCAGACAAACTTGTGGTTCCTGAAGAGGGGCAGCAGCATTTTCATTAGTTGCAGGGGCAACAGTCTGGATGATTGACTGATCTGGCCTTGTAACGCTAACCAAAACGGCCTTGCTGTGCTGTTATTGCAAACGGCTGAAAGCAAGGGGACACTACAGTCGTAATTTTTCCCAAAAGCATGCAGATTTACTGTACGGTTAAATGATGATGGCGTCCTCTTGGGTAAAATATTCCGGAGGTAAAATAGTCCCCCATTTGGATCTCCGGGCGAGGACTACTAAAGAGGACGTTATTATCAGTGGAAAGAAAACTGGCGTTCTACAGACCGGAGTTTGGAATGTCAGATCCCTTAATGGGGCAGGTACATTAGAAAATTTAAAAAGGGAAATGGATACGTTAAAGTTAGATATAGTGGGAATCAGTGAAGTTCAGTGGCAGGTGGAACAAGACTTTTGGTCAGGCGAATACAGGGTTATAAATACATAATGAAATGGGGTAATGCAAGAGTAGGTTTAATAATGAATAAAAAAATAGGAGTGCGGGTAAGCTACTACAAACAGCATAGTGAATGCATTATTGTGGCCAAGATAGACACGAAGCCCATGCCAACTACAACAGTACAAGTTTATATGCCAACTAGCTCTGCAGATGATGAAGACATTGAAGAAATGTATGATGAAATAAAAGAAATTATTCAGATAGTGAAGGGAGACGAAAATTTAATAGTCACGGGTGACTGGAATTCGGTAGTAGGAAAAGGGAGAGAAGGAAACGTTGTAGGTGAATATGGATTGGGGGGAAGAAATGAAAGAGGAAGCCGCCTGGTAGAATTTTGCACGGAGCACAACTTAATCATGGTTCAAGAATCATAAAAGAAGGTTGTATACATGGAAGAAGCCTGGAGATACTGACAGGTTTCAGATAGATCATATAATGGTAAGAAAGAGATTTAGGAACCAGGTTTTAAATGGTAAGACATTTCCAGGGGCAGATGTGGACTCTGGCCAGAATCTATTGGTTATGAACTGTAAATTAAAACTGAAGAAACTGAAAAAAGGTGGGAATTTAAGGAGATGAGACGGCTAAGCAGGGATGGCTAGAGGACAAATGTACGGATGTAGAGGTTTATCTCACCAGGGGTAAGATAGATACTGCCTACAGGAAAATTAAAGAGACATTTGGAGAAAAGAGAACCACTTGCATGAATATCAAGAGCTCAGATGGAAACCCAGTTCTAGGCAAAGAAGGGAAAGCAGAAAGTGGAATGAGTATATAGAGGCTCTATACAAGGGCGATGTTCTTGAGGACAATATTATGAGAATGGAAGAGGATGTAGATGAAGAGGAAATGGGAGATATGATACTACGTGAAGAGTTTGACAGAGCATTGAAAAACCTGAGTTGAAACAAGGCCCCAGGAGTAGACAACATTCCATTAGAACTACCGACAGCCTTGGGGGAGCTAGTCCTGACAAAACTCTACCATCTGGTGAGCAAGATATATGAGACAGGCGAAATACCCTCAGACTTCAAGAAGAATGTAATAATTCCAATCCCAAAGAAAGCAGGTGTTGACAGATGCGAATTATTTACAGACGAATGGAAAAACTGGTAGAAGCCGACCTCAGGGAAGGTCAGTTTGGATTCCGTAGAAATGTTGGAACACGTGAGGCAATATTGACCTTACAACTTATCTTAGAAGAAAGATTAAGGAAAGGCAAACCTACGTTTCTAGCATTTGTAGACTTAGAGAAAGCTTTAGACAATGTTGACTGGAATACTCTCTTTCAAATTCTAAAGGTGGCAGGGGTAAAATACAAAGGAGCGAAAGGCTATTCACAACTTGTACAGAAACCAGATGGCAGTTATAAGAGTCGAGGGGCATGAAAGGGAAGCAGCTGTTGGGAAGGGAATGAGACAGGGTTGTAGCCTCTCCCCGATGTTATTCAATCTGTATATTGAGCAAGCAGTAAAGGAAACAAAAGAAAAATTTGGAGTAGGTATTAAAATCCATGGAGAAGAAATAAAAACTTTGAGGTTCGCCGATGACATTGTAATTCTGTCAGAGACAGCAAAGGACTTGGAAGAGCAGTTGAACGGAATGGGCAGTGTCTTGAAAGGAGGATATAAGATGAACATCAACAAAAGCAAAACGAGGATAATGGAATGTAGTCGAATTAAGTCGGGTGATGCTGAGGGAATTAGATTAGGAAATGAGACACTTAAAGTAGTAAAGGAGTTTTGCTATTTGGGGAACAAAATAACTGATGATGGTCGAAGTAGAGAGGATATAAAATGTAGACTGGCAATGACAAGGAGAAATTTGTTAACATCGAGTATAAATTTAAGTATCAGGAAGTCGTTTCTGAATGTATTTGTATGGAGTGTGGCCATGTATGGAAGTGAAACATGGACAATAAATAGTTTGGACAAGAAGAGAATAGAAGCTTTTGAAATGTGGTGCTACAGAAGAATGCTGAAGATTAGATAGGTAAATCACATAACTAATGAGGAGGTATTGAATAGAATTGGGGAGAAGAGGAGTTTGTGGCACAACTTGACTAGAAGAAGGGATCGGTTGGTAGGACATGTTCTGAGGCATCAAGGGATCACCAATTTAGTACTGGAGGGCAGTGTGGAGGGTAAAAATCATAGAGGGAGGCCAAGAGATGAATACACTAAGCAGATTCAGAAGGATGTAGGTTGCAGTACTAGTTACTGGGAGATGAAGCAGCTTTCACAGGATAGAGTAGCATGGAGAGCTGCATCAAACCAGTCTCAGGACTGAAGACCACCACAACAACAACAACAACAACATGCAATTAAAAACCCATCAAACTCTAATGTTAATGGACAAACAATATAAACTGCATATTAACAAAAAAAAAAAAAACATGTACAGTATGGATCAATTTTGTACAACCAGAGCTTGACTGTTTAAAATAAAATTAATGGTAAAACGATTTAAAGGTTTACTTCTGTTAATGTAATGTCAATTATAAAATGAAAAATTTTGTACCTATTATAACCCACATTATAAACTGTATGTAACTAAAAAGAAACAAAACTTGATAATGTCGAAGGAATATTTTAACTTGTAAATGTGAATGCATTTGAATGGCTGCATCCTTGTTCGTGATGTAATCCACTGTTACCATTGGAGGCTATATATTATATCACTTATGAGTGTGTACTTTGTGCATCTGCTATATTTCTATCATGAAAACTAGAGATCTGAAGTTGCTATATTCAATTACATTTAGGGTTCTTTGCCACCATGTGTAACCACTTACAGACTTTATGAAATTACAAAATTATTTAGCGCATATAGAAATTATGCACCCATCCATTCTGCAGTTGCTCATTTGACCATTTCGCAACTTGCAGATGGTAATTTGCTTGACTTGTCAAGATTTTAGCATTTTAATTGTTCAAGACAATAAAACAAGAGAAGTTAATTAAAGTGTGTGATTTTCGATTTCTTAATTCGACAGCGGAAAATGGGCTGAAGGTGTGAACTTTACGTACAATCTACCATTCAAAGTGCCTGTCGATGAGGTCATAAAGACTTTCAGAATGTACGGGCGTGTTTTTAGACTAACCTGGGATAAATGAATACCTGCCGGCAAAAACGTTGTAACCCTCACTTTTCTAAGATGCCGGTTTGTCACGTATAAATGTTGTATGTGCCAAGAGTAAGACGTGTAGGAAGTGATGTTGGCAAATGTGTACATTAAGCGCCATTTTTCATTTGTTTCCTATTCGTCACAAGGTGCTCGCATGCAGAAATGTTGTAAACATGGAGCAGGAACGTTGTGTGACGTTAAATCAGAACATGTGCAAAGATATAAATATGGGCTGGAAACGGAAAATTAAGTATAGTGAATGGAAGAGGAATGCAAAGAAACACAAACAGAATTCGGGGAAACCATATTTGGCCCACAACAGCAAACCAGTACCTAGGAAAATCCCTGGTGAACAGGTGGGTGCATAAACCTTGTATGCCAATCTAACACAATATTTCTGTGAAATGGGAGATTCCATACGTTATTCACAAACATTATATTGTAATGCGCTGTCATAGCCTTTACCTTTGACATTAATGTGGTTAACTATAGTTATCATTACGTCGTGCTCCCTTCATAGATTTCTACCTGCAAATGTAGATACCAATGTAAAACACTAAAAATGGAGGACAACAGAGAGCTGTTTCAAGAATTCTACGCTTTAAGACTATAATGCACAAACCAGACATTTGGCTTCGTCGTGCATTGAAATAGCAGACATCAAATGTAGGGAGATGAAGGAGACCACTTTGCACAGACAATGCACATTCAAGTACTTTATAAGAAGAGGAGGAGAAAAAATTCAGGTATGTCAAAAAAACATTGTGCATGGTATATAGGATTACAGCTAGACGTGTACAAATGCTCCAAGGGAAGATGAAATGTGGCGTGCCGTTATAAGACAGAAGAGGTAAGCACGTGAATTGTTCAAATAAGCTGCAGGACAGCTTGAAGGACGTGATAAGAAACCACATTGAGAAGCTACCAAAACAAGAAAGCCATTACTCAAGACATAAGAATGAAAAGCTCTGCCTGAGATCCTATTTGAATATTTCTAAACTTTGCCGACTCTTTAAAGAAGATAATCTGACAGTATAGTGTAGTGGAAGAGCTTACAGAGATATTTTCAAGGGACAATATATTGGAGTACCACATTCGGATTCATGTGGGTATTGTGACAGATTGTTCCTGCAGTTAGTTAACTGTAAAAATGAAACAGAGAGAAAGAAAATCGACGAAGAAAGCAAACTGCACCATTTACATGCGGAAGCAGCGTATTCAATGCTGGAGAACAATACAGCAAAAGCTAAAGCAAATGAAACCTATGTTGTGATATGCACAAACCTCCAACAGGTGCTGTATTGCCCTACCCTTACCCATTCTGCAGTTTTCTATCAAAGTCAGCTGTCAACCTACAATCAGGCAATACATAACGTTGGTGACAATAAGGTGTGGATGTATGTATGGCCTGAAACTGTTGCTAAGCATGGATCAGTGGAAATTACTTCATGCCTTCTGAAGTACGTAACATTTACATTTTCAGTACTAAACCCATGTGAAGAAAGAACTTTAGTGGTGTGGTCAGATCGATGTACAGGACAGAACAATAACTGGAAGACTATTGTTTTGTATCAATGTCTTCTGAACATGAAGTATTTCACCTCTGTGGAGCAAAAATTTCTTATCACAGGACACAGCTTTTTGCCTTGTGACAGGGATTTTGCATTAATTGAGAGAAATAAGAAGAACTACTCTGTGTATGGACCATTTGAATGGGTTCAGGTAATAGCTACTGCATGACCGAACAACTCGTTTCTGTTTTGTTACATGGAGCAGGACGATTTTATTGATCTAAGCGGTATTGAAAAGCAAGTCCACAAAGATCCAAAATGCAAAATAATGGATTATGTTTGGATGAAGATATCTTCAGACTTCCCAACAGTACTTCACTGCCGCAAGAGCCATAACTACTTGCAGCCTTGGTACTCAGCAAACTTAGCAAAACGCTCCAGGGGTAAAATAGTATTACAGTTCCACTGGTGGTGTTAAGGTTGAGTGACCTACCTAGACTTTATGGTGAGCCATTGCCTGTCTCTGCGGAAAAGAAAGCTAATCTGCTACACATGGGTAGATATATTCCTGAAAAATACTGAGAGTTTTATGAGAACCTAAAGATAAAGTAAAGTGACAGTGCCATGGTCGGTCACGCCAAACGTACGTTTGCAACAATACGTCTTGTGTGCCATGAATAATTGTGTTACACAGTGGGAACTACGGTATAACCTCGTTAGCACGAACTCGCGGTTAACATGAAAAAAATATTGGTCCCGCTTGGAATACATTAGTTCTTACGGTATGTTTCATCGGTTAACACGAATTTCGGTTAAGGCGAATTACGAACTCTGTTTCAGTTCCTAGCGTAATTAAATTTCTCTGTAACACAAACTTCCGACCTTAGAGTACTCTAAAGCGTAATTTTTTTCCCCCCGAAATGAATGTAGGAAATGTACGCTACAAAGCTAATTATACTTATTGTTGACTCATTTTTAACGTATTGTAGGTCGGTAGCCGCGATTATCACTTCAACAATCAGCATATGCTGTACATTGTAATACATTCAATAATGTGTGCAGCAGCATTTAGGAATGTACTCAGTGTCAGATTTGACAGGTGTTCTGTTAGTTGTAGCTGTATCGAGATGGAATACTGAATAAAAACTATAGTTACAACCAGTACCTTAGCACGCGAAAGTGGCAAAGAGGAAACAGACAGCTCTAAATGTTCAGTTAAAGCTTAAGATTCTAGATGAAGTGGACCGTGGTACCAAGAAAACAGCAATTCCAGAGCAGTTTGGAATACCTAAATCTACATTATCTATGATTATTAAGAATCGAGAAAAAATTATTTATGTTGCGGCGTCAGGTTCTGGAAACAAATCTAAACGAATTTGTACCGCCAAGTATGAAGACATCGACATGTTACTGCTAGAATGGTTCAATCATATGCGTGCATCTAACATATCTTTAACTGGCCCTGTGATTCAGTCAAAAGCAAATGATATTGCTCAAGATATGGGCATCGGAGACTTCCGTTGTTCTGCTGGTTGGTTATATCAGTTCCAAAAGAGACATTCAATTCCATCTGTACAAATTTGTGGTGAAGCAAATAAAGTTGATGAAGAAAGTGTGAACAGCTGGTTGCATGAATTCAACCGAATGAGGGAAAAGTATGCCTCGTGTGATGTGTTCAACATGGATGAAACTGGATTTTTCTACAATCTTTTTCCAAATCACACCTATCCAACATAAAGGTTCAGTTTTTTCCACCCAACGCCACAAGCCGCCTTCAGCCTTTGGACCAAGGCAAAATCTCTTTCATAAAGAGAGCTTATCGTAAGCGACTTTTAAGAGCTGCAATTCGTGCTGCTGAAAACAATAATGCAACCCCAAATTGGAATATGCTTGGCGCAATAAAAGCCATCGCAGCAGCCTGGAACTCAGTATCACCACATCATGTAGGGAAGTGCTTTAAAAGAGCTTGGAGACATAGCAACACTGAAGACGTCCATGAGTTAGAAGGTGCCACTTCACCTGATGAATGGACAGTTCTGCAGGACATTGCGAACCCTGGGATTAGTTTCGAAGAATTCATTAGTGTAGACCACGATGTTGCCGTATGTGCTTCTGTGGAATCGGATGTGCCAAAAGTTGTGAACGAGGTGCAAGAAGGGCCATCAGAAGAAAGTGAAGAGGAAGAGAATACAGATGCCATTCCACCTACATGTCAGGAGATGTTTACAGCCTTGGATTGTTTAGAACGGTTCGCTTCAACATCCGACATCACTGCTGGGTTTACGGACGCAATCATTACAATTGGTTGTGAAATTACAAAATATTATCGTTCCCATGAACGTCAGCAAACCATGACCAATTTTTTTCCAAGAAAGTAACGTACATAATTTGTGAGTACTTGGATTTTACTATCATTTTATAGTGTTATAAGTCTACAATAATGTGATTGATAGCGTAGTGTATTACACATTAGTGTACTGCTGTACATTTATACTTATAAAAATCTGTGTTTTTCACTTAACACGAATTTTTTTGACACGAACTCCCGATTTTTTGGCCCCTTTGGATTCATGTTAGGCCTAATGAAGTTTTACTGTATTAATAATATTTCATTTAAATTGCGTGTGCAGTATCGATTCTGTTTCATTATATTCTTGTGAAATGAAAATGTGAATGTTTATCACTGCAAACCCTTCTTTTGTAACATTATTTTCACCTCTAGTTAAACACCCAGAAGCTCCGACATTGCATAATGCAAAGTGCATTTACGCCTAATCAGAACGAAACCAATAAACAGTATGAGAGGTTAAATAATATAATATAAATAATAATAACTCGTTAGAGTTACAATGTTTTTGCATGGATGCCGAACAAAAATCTGTAATATCTTGCTTTTAAGGTCACGTACTGCCACAACTTGTACACATTAATCAGTAATGGACTCATTTCAAGTGATTGTGAATGCTATTTCTGCCGTTCGTAAACCTGTTGCATAGGTAATGGTTTTTCGCACCTCCTGTACAATTAGTATTTTGAGGGTTACTACGTTTTTGCGGTAGGTATTCAAATACATAAGTGCCTACAGAATTCGAGCATACTCAGGCGTGCAGAGAGTAAAAATGAATTTATGGAAGCACATTCTATCGTTCATAATGATCTGTGATCACAGAGAACTTGTGACATATAGTGGACAGCCACAGACACGTTCAATATGCCACGCAGAGGATCACATGAGAAACAATTCCCCCCCGCAGACGCCAATGCAACTCCCTAGAGAAAACACATACACAGGGGTAATGACAGACCTGAATAAAGAGTTCCCAATGCTCTCATTGAAAGAAAAGAAGAATTTCAAGCCATCACACCAGGAGGAAATGAATGGCAGGATGGTGGCCAGCCAACAGAGGCAAGCATAATGGCAGCAGAGGCCTCTGCCACGGCGGTGCCCACAGCGACTGCACCAACACCTGAATCTGTACCTGTACCTGTTCCTGCAGCAGAGGCTTTGGTCAAACTATGGCTGTTAGTGAAAAGCAAGAGACCGGAATAATTTTTTTAAGAATGCACCCATCACCACCCCACATTTATATTTTGCCATGTGATTTACAACAGTATGAAGTAGTTATGGAAATATTTTGAAAATTTTCAATTATGTACTTTTTGTAAAAAAATTAAATCAAAATATTAATTAGTATTTTGAAAAAGGTAACTAATTAGAAGCTATGTTTTGCTGTATATCACTGGAGAGAGCATGAAAAATGCTGCAAAACAACACATTTCCTAGCTCTCTAGCTCAATTAGGGCAATTTAAATAAAGCCCACTCATACATTTTTGGGCAGTTTTTGAAAAGTTTACATGACCATTTTTCAGGAATGGTTTGCGGTAAAAATTGAAATTTGGTATTGTTCTTAGTTTCAGCACCCACTATAAGTAAACCACGTTTCAGCAAAATCTAAGAGGGTGGGGTCAAATTTTTATTTAAAGTGTGTTGATTTGACATGGAATAGCCCATAAATATTGCTATCTGGGGCGAGTGGAAAAAAAAAACAGAAATTGGAAATGGCAAGAAAGGCATTTCTGAAGAAGAGAAATCTGATAGCATTGAATTAGATTTAAGTATTAGGAAGGCTTTAGTGAAACTACTTGTCTACAGTGTGGACACGCATGGAAGTGAAACATGGACAATAAACATGTTAGACAAGATGAGAATAGAAGCTTTTGAAACGTGCTGCTGCAGAGGAATGTTAGAAATCAGAGGGGTAAATTACCTCACTAATGAGAAGGTTCTGAATAAAAGTGAGAAGACAAATTTGTGGCACAGCTTCACCAAAAGAGGGGATCAGTTGACAAGACACATTTTAAGACATCAAGAGATCACCAATTTAGTATGGAAAGTGTGGGGAGGGGCAAAAGTCGCAGAGGAAGGCCAAGACATGAGTACAGTAAGCAGATTGAGGAGGAGGTAGGTTGCAGTAGTTACTGAGGGATGAAGAGACTTGCACAAGATACAGTAGCATGGACACTGAAAGCTGCATCAAATAAATCAACAGACTGACGACGACGACGAGAACAACATAACATTTTAGCTTCCTAACGAGATATAGTGCTCTAGTAAACTTACTGTAGGTTCACGCATAATCCACTTTGTTCCCAGTCGTACGGATTTACGTAAAAGAACTTATCATTTTATCCAAAAATACACGCTGTGAAAACACACAGAAATAACTTTTCTTTAAACATTTTCCACAAATGTTCGTCAATCGTAAACAAACAGAGAAGCAACACCTGACACCAAATTTCAGACCGCTCCAAACAAAACCGCTACCACAAACATAACATATGCAGCGCGGGTAATTACGTCACTAAACGTCTTTGGACAAAAAGCAGCGATCACTACGGAAGTGTGTTGCGCCAGTAAAAAGTAATGCACGCATGTGTTTTCATAGCTTGACTTTTTTCATATAATACTGAAGAATGGGATACAACCGTCGGATTTGAAAAATGACATCATAAGTTGCCACAGATGATGCTTTGCAAAGACATGGACGAATGTTTAGAAAGCTAGGAATGTAGTAAAGAGGAAACAGATCGTGGATATATACCACGTATCTCCATATTTCGAACGTAATGTTCATACATCGCTTTTTTTTCGGAAGAAACTCCTAGTATGCTATTCTTCAGTTGATCTGTGTAGGTCAACTGAGGGATAGTAGCTCAACTGAAGGATAGGATAAGAGCGCTAGCAAAAAAAGCGACATGAGTAACATTGGCATGGAAAACGTCAGTTGACAAATGTAGAATACATTTTACGTATGTCAGTTTTTTCACCTTCCTTAGTTTTCAAAAAATTAAAAGCAGCAAAATACAGCGACAGAGATGACAAGGCAACTGCTTATAATAAGGTATTTGACTGTTTGCTGGGAACTGTTTTAAATGTCATTTTATGCTCCTAACATTTTCCTCTTCCTCTTGAATTTCAGTATTCTTCTATAAAAATGGTAATGAAATTCAAATTATCTGAAAGCCCGCTAAAAGGCTCTATTCGAATCACGTGATGCCTGTGACGTCACTGGCTAGCTCGCTGTTCCTACTGTCATAATACTATTATGATAGTGTGTAGTACCATACTATAGAAATATAATTGTAAAAACTAGCGAAAAGTTGTTTATGAGCGTTACAGAGAATGAAAATATGTATAAAATGTGGCTGCCCTATACCAGCAAATTGCCATCAACAAAATGTGTTGCATTGTGAATATAACATTAGTTTACTTCCAAGATACGATCTGCCACTGTTACAAAGAAGGATAGCGTCCTTCTACGGAATTAAACTTCCAGTGAAAATTGTCGTTTCACCCAACTACTGCTCAGCTGTTGGGTATCTCAGTTGTTAGAGCCGTAAACCGTAGATTTTAACTAGTTGATGTCCATAGATCGCTGGTTCGAATCTAACCTGACAGACTGTTTTAACTTATTTGTAAAATGACTCGACAGTCCTCTCACATCATAACGAAATCACAATCACAAAACTTCATCTCACTGATCAAAAACGGAATGTTATTGTATTTTCCTTGCTGCTTACATGCGCTTACATTTGTAATCGCTGTTCACATTTGTCACGTAAAAAAGATATTTTCTAGTTAATGTGACCATACACTTTCTACTTCGTGAGAAACACAGTTTTTTATCTTCGTACTCTCCAGCTAGGATTCTTATTGTTTAAACTTTTGCAGTTTCATCGCCTTACGTAAAAACGAAGTAAGGCTGCTTCAGACGCCAACGTTAGTTTACATTCACAAACATCGCAACCCTTACGTTTGTGTCACCTGCATGCTGTATGCTTCATATATCTCTCCATATAACCTCATTGTTCCACATCTCGTTGTACTGTGGGTGTATGGTGATAACTTCACTGTTAGCAATGTTTTTAAAAAAAATTGAATTGTTTGTTCGTGAAATAAATGCATCCTCTGCTGTCCATTTCTCAGATTAAGACTAATGTGAAGCTATGTTTACTACATCCCACAATCGAAATAACTCATACAATCATTTCTTGCTAACAGTATTTACGTATTTCGTATAAACTTGTAAAAACACATGACCTCTTTCTTTGCATTCAGATGTGTTATGCGTTGCACCGCTGGACGCTTGTTGGAAACAAGTTCCCTGCTGAGTGTCTTCTACAGAGGAAATCAGCGCTAAGTTTTGCCAAGAAAAATTTTATTATGCCTTGGGTCGTAGCTTATGACTGAAAGCCGTTAATCTAGTTATAATATATGGACCCATTTGCAAAGGTTCTACAATCCCTTAGTCCTGAGTGAGTTTAATGATGCTGCAGAATGTCCGTCATTGCATATATCTCCATTCTAAATGTGAGGAGCATAAACACATCAACTTTCACAAGGCTTCCACTATCAGTGTTCAGAAAATTCTTTTCTATTGTTACTGAAAAGTTGTAATTGCATTTTTCATCAATAAATAGCTAAAATATTTTTAGTAAAAGTATGTAATAACTTCGTAACTTCGGATATACATCTATAACACACATATAGCTTTGTCTTACTCCAGTGTCACCACAGCATCAGCCAACAACAGAGCGTTTCAGATCACACCACCAGATCTTGGTATTTAATGACTTTTAAGCTTTAATTACATAAAAATAACAGATATTTTGTGAGAACATTAACTGTAAATGCTATTAAAAAGTTGCAATCCATCAGAATAACATCAATCCCAACCATATTTTAACAGAGGGAAATAATCTGTTCTTTACCAGAGAAACGGTATATAACAAAAAAAATTCATTGTGCACTATATGCCACAAGGAGCTAAGCTATGTAACGAATTCTTTTCGATCTGGTGCTAAGAGATTGCTAACATACTTTCAATCAGTACTGTTCTATGCCATAAGCCGAGCTGTGACACCATAGCAAAAAATGTAGACAAATTTGTTCTAGTGAAGAGTGCAGCCAGAATATTGTGTTAACCCGATAAAGCGAGATCTTGGAACAGTGCCTTCAGGGACATAATTATTACTACTCTTCTTTTACTTTCTAATGTATGTTGTTCATAATAAGACTGATTTAGAGGTGAACTGTAGAATTCACTAACACAGTACTACAAGTCTTCCAGATATACTATGAATCCCTGTCTAGAGTTCAGAATGGAATTTTATATTCTAGAGCAAAAGTTGCTGATAGACTTCAGGCAAGGAACTGAAAATTTTGACTTAGAATCAAACTGAACTATAGATCATTGGCCACATATATAACTTCTAAGAATATACTGTGTCTGAAACTGTAAAAAAATGATCTGTATCATGTCAGAAATGAGGTTCTGTACTTTATTTGCTTACATGAAATCATCTCTCAGGACAGTGTAAAGAGCTCACGTTTGTTGGGTATGATTTCACTCAAAAGCTTGTTTAGAAATTACTGTAGCAAATGCTATGTCCATATAGCTCCTAATGCCAGGAATCCTAAAGCCAGAGAAATTTCTCTCCTCATAAAAGTTTTTTCCGTATTATATAAGCAGGTACGACGATCAAAAGATAATAATACGTTTTTAAATCCATCCTGAAGTAATTACGCCAGTCGTCGAGTTCGCTCTCAACTCGTGAAGAAAATGTACGTGCGAAAACCACCTTTAAGCGGCCAATGTATAGACCGTTTGGATCTGTCTTTCTCTGTCTGGCATGTTGAACGCATTTTGTTTTTTACAGTATGAGTTGTGGACACAGATCACAATACCTGTAGAATTCCTCCCTATCTGAATAAATGATATATACTTTAAGATTACTGTAAGAGAGTTACTCACTTTTGTACACAGACAGTTGGCAGTAACAATACTTTTTCCATAGTAAAACACGAGAAGTGACATAGTTCACAAAAGTTAGCACATTCACTTGAAACCATGGAGGTAAAAAAAGGAGGGGATTGTCCTTGTGTCACAAACTTGAAGCCGACATTCCCTACCTTACATAGCTCCAAACATTACGTTTGCCGCAGTTATACATCCATGGTTCACCACGGTGATACTTCCCTACAAAGTCACTCTGACGTACCTGTGCCATTGGGGATATCCTAAATAGCATCTGGCGCTTTGATGTGTGAGGATGAAGTTGTTTCATCAAAAATGCTGGCTTCCGTCGTTCACGTGTGTGCTAATCGACGGGTTGTAATCTAAGTTTAAAGGAATCACATTTCATTTGTAAGTGGAGCCGTTCAAGCACTATCTTCTTTCGCATACATAAATTATGATTTCGCTGTGAACTGTCATCCTTTCCTGTGTTTTGATTGCCTTCCAAAACGCAAATGCTCTGACATCTAAGCCACACTATAACGACAGTTTTGTCCATGTGCATCACATGGCTACATAACTGTGCTGATTGTTGGTGCAGCATCACATGGCCTAAATTCCTCCCACCAATAATTGTCCATTGTTTACATTTCCTCCCTCACTGGAAATGATCCTGGCTAGAACAGCCGAAGAAAGAAGTCAAGTTTGTGTGGGTTTTGTGTGTATGTTTGTACGAATGTGTGTGTGGGGGAGGGGTGGGGGGGGGCGGGGGGGGGTTGCTTCCTTTTTGAAGAAGGTTTTAAACGAAACTTAGTGAGTACCAATCTGTCTGCTTCACAGTATAGTTATTCCCTCACGAAGTTTGTCGTAAATAATCCACTGCTTTTCATCAGTAGCAATGATGTACACTCCTGGAAATTGAAATAAGAACACCGTGAATTCATTGTCCCAGGAAGGGGAAACTTTATTGACACATTCCTGGGGTCAGATACATCACATGATCACACTGACAGAACCACAGGCACATAGACACAGGCAACAGAGCATGCACAATGTCGGCACTAGTACAGTGTATATCCACCTTTCGCAGCAATGCAGGCTGCTATTCTCCCATGGAGACGATCGTAGAGATGCTGGATGTAGTCCTGTGGAACGGCTTGCCATGCCATTTCCACCTGGCGCCTCAGTTGGACTAGCGTTCGTGCTGGACGTGCAGACCGCGTGAGACGACGCTTCATCCAGTCCCAAACATGCTCAATGGGGGACAGATCTGGAGATCTTGCTGGCCAGGGTAGTTGACTTACACATTCTAGAGCACGTTGGGTGGCACGGGATACATGCAGACGTGCATTGTCCTGTTGGAACAGCAAGTTCCCTTGCCGGTCTAGGAATGGTAGAACGATGGGTTCGATGATGGTTTGGATGTACCGTGCACTATTCAGTGTCCCCTCGACGATCACCAGTGGTGTACGGCCAGTGTAGGAGATCGCTCCACACACCATGATGCCGGGTGTTGGCCCTGTGTGCCTCGGTCGTATGCAGTCCTGATTGTGGCGCTCACCTGCACGGCGCCAAACACGCACACGACCATCATTGGCACCAAGGCAGAAGCGACTCTCATCGCTGAAGACGACACGTCTCCATTCGTCCCTCCAGTCACGCCTGTCGCGACACCACTGGAGGCGGGCTGCACAATGTTGGGGCGTGAGCGGAAGACGGCCTAACGGTGTGCGGGTCTGTAGCCCAGCTTCATGGAGACGGTTGCGAATGGTCCTCGCCGATACCCCAGGAGCAACAGTGTCCCTAATTTGCTGGGAAGTGGCGGTGCGGTCCCCTACGGCACTGCGTAGGATCCTACGGTCTTGGCGTGCATCCGTGCGTAGCTGCGGTCCGGTCCCAGATCGACGGGCACGTGCACCTTCCGCCGACCACTGGCGACAACATCGATGTACTGTGGAGACCTCACGCCCCACGTGTTGAGCAATTCGGCGGTACGTCCATCCAGCCTCTCGCATGCCCACTATACGCCCTCACTCAAAGTCCGTCAACTGCACATACAGTTCACGTCCATGTTGTCGCGGCATGCTACCAGTGTTAAAGACTGTGATGGAGCTCCGTATGCCACGGCAAACTGGCTGACACTGACGGCGGCGGTGCACAAATGCTGCGCAGCTAGCGCCATTCGACGGCCAACACCGCGGTTCCTGGTGTGTCCGCTGTGCCGTGCGTGTGATCATTGCTTGTACAGCCCTCTCGCAGTGTCCGGAGCAAGTATGGTGGGTCTGACACACCGGTGTCAATGTTTTCTTTTTTCCATTTCCAGGAGTGTATATAGTTACAACACCAGAAAAAAAGACATTCATTACGCCACATCGAGGTTGTCTGTAGCACCAACAGGGGTTCATAATGCTACAGCCAAAAGCATTGATCACTTACCCAGTGATATAAAATTCCTGACAGGTAGCAAAGCAAAATCTCAAACTAAACTGAAAATTTTTCTCTTTTGCAACTATCCCTATCCCACAAAAGACAGTCTATACTGTAGTATGTGAATGATGATGAATAGGGATTACTAACATCTGTCTGTCTTTAACTTAAAAACAAAAAAACCTAATAACTGATCAGCATTGAGGCATACTCATAAAATCTGATATTAATATAAAAGATTCATTCCATATCATTACGAATTATCTGTTAAATAATACATGGGACATAAAACTAACTAACTAATAAACAATTGGCATACGACAAAGCATAATATAGGCTCATATGCTTTGAAAACATCAAAATGAAATTCAAATTTACAATGAAGCAGATGATGAAAGGAGATATACATTCCATTTGTGATATGTTTGGTTATTCCTGAAAAACTACAGAGTTACTGGCGAGAAATATCCCTGGAAAAGAAACAAATATAGATGGGCTACAGTTGGAAAGGGAAGCTTATATGTTACACAGGTTAAGTATTCATTACTAAAAAAAGGACTTACAAACATGTTAGAGCAAAATACCCATTTTACGGGGTCTAAGCGTTTGAGACCATTCCCTTAATCACATTTATAGTATTGCACAACGTAGGAACATTACATTTATCCTGTAAATTGTTATTGTTAGTCACACACTGAATGACACATTAGGTGAGATTTCAAAGTGAGTAGATGTGTGAACTACCATGAATCTAATGTGGTGACAATCTAATATAACGAGAACTTTATTCTGAATGGAGGTATACCTTATGCAGTTCTGTTTCTTTAACGTTTCAGTAATTGTTCACTTCGTTGACATGTGCAAGATACAATAGCATGCCTTGCTTCTTTTCTCATTGCGCGCTTTCATGGGTTAGCAAAGAAAACGTAGGTACGTTTCTTACAAACGTGAACATTAAAGATGTCTTGCATGGGAGCTGAGAACTGAAAAGGTATTGAACAAGGAGCAGTACCAGTAAACAAACAAGCTTTGCTTTCAGAGATGTTTTGGAGTTCCAGCTTCATTTCCTATCGATAGAAAAACAGTAAAGGATGAATTAAATGGACTATGAAAGGACACTTTTCACATCACTTCCTTGTCTTCTTGGTTATACGAAATGTATCAACAAGTTACATTAACGAGGCCAAGTGTGTCATGCAACTAGAGGGAAAACGCTCGTTGTTACCTTCTTGACACTGTGTTATTCATATAAGCCCTATAATTTTTAGCAATAAAACGGTTATTGCGTACACACGAAAGAAATAATGAACAAGAAGCAAACGTAAACAGTAGTCTACTAATGTTCCATGTTAGTTAAGATTATGGTAGGGCCCATTCACTCTGACTTGAAAACAACGTACAGTGTAAGTCTATGGCGCCATCTCCCTTCTTTTTTACCTTGTGCCATGTACAGTACTACAGGTTTAGGTTGGCACTATCTGCCGAGGTTGGTCATGCTTCTTCTCGGCCGTGAGGTGACCTCTCGTGATGTCATGGGACATTAGAAGGAGGGGGAGTCCTGGCGGTGGTGCGAGGAGGAAGTGAGTGGCGAATGTAGCGGAGTGCTGGAATTCCTTGTGGACGAGCAATCGGCGTACCAGAATGTCAGACATGAGTATAACCCGCCTGTGGGACGTGAAGATTGCTTCTGGATGACGCAGTGTCACTGACCAGTGTTGCCACCTGGTCTCTAATCTGTTCATTCGTCTGCAGCATGCCGCTTATGGATGGCTGATTTGTTTCTTGTGGGACTTGAATTATGTATACTGTAGGAGACGGGGTTTTAGGGTGCTTATTAAAGAAGAAGAATAATGTTCTATATGCCATGTTGTATGAGCAGGTCGTGTGTGGATAGTGATGCTAACTAGTATTCACAAACTAACTTCGTCCCCTGTCACTATTTATAGAAGCGCCTGTATTTATGCACTGTGCATCACCGGTATCTAATACTGCCCTGTTGCAAATGCGACCTGGATGAAAGGGGAGCGCCACCAGGGATCCAAACCTACAAAAAGAAAACGGAAGACGAAAGCCAGCCAGGCAGATAAGTGGGGGGAGGCTTTGGTTGTGCCACTCCTTGCTCAGATTCCTCAATTGTTCCGCGTCATCAAGGAGTTCCAGGACATGGACAGAGGTATTAGGGATATTAAGGAGAGGATGCAGGAGGGAGAAACGAATAACCACTACACCTTGGTTGATGGGGTAGTGTGTTCTAGCGCATGGGGTAAGGTCATACCCAAAATAGACGTGCCTAAAGAACTAGTCCCACTTTTGATCAGATATTTCCATGAGTCACCAGTGGGATTCACCTCGGTGTGTATAAAGCTAGGGAGAAGATCCATGAAAGATTCGTTTGGATGGAGATAGATAAGGAAATATGGATAAGGGTGGGTAGTGGCCATGCGGTTTAGGGCGCCATACATGGACTGCGCAGGCCCTCCCACCAGAGTTTCAAGTCCTCCCTCGGGCATGGGTGTATGTGTTGTTATTAGCGTAAGTTAGTTTAAGTAGTGTGTAAGTCTAGAGACCAATGACCTCAGTAGTTTGGTCCCTTTAGTAATACACACACATATTTTGGTGGGTAGTTTCAAGTATGCGCCATGAGAAAGCCTAGCCATAGCAGTAGGATTAGCTATGTGGTCTCGAAACCGATAGATAGACGTTTTCAAAATATGTATGTCCATTTGGTTTGCCTCCTGCGTAGATCTAGAACAGGGAATAAGTACATATTAGTATGTGTGGATGACCTTAAGAGATTTGTCTGGTTATTAACCATTCAGGAAGCAGCTGCAGAGACGGTCATCCAGAAGTTACAAGGTATATACTGAAGTGCCAAAGAAATTGGTACAGCCATGTGTATTCAAATACAAAGATATATAAACAGAGAAAATACGGCCTGCAGTCGCAACATCTATGTAAGACAACATGTGTCTCGTGCGGTTGTTAGATTGGTTACTGCTGCTGCAATGGCAGGTTATCAAGATTTAAGTGAGTGTGAACTTGGTATTATAGATGGCACATGAGCGATGGGACACAGTATCTTCGCCGGCCGGAGTGCCCGTGCGGTTCTAGGCGCTACAGTCTGGAGCCGAGCGACCGCTACGGTCGCAGGTTCGAATCCTGCCTCGGGCATGGAAGTGTGTGATGTCCTTGGGTTAGTTAGGTTTAACTAGTTCTAAGTTCTAGGCGACTGATGACCTCAGAAGTTAAGTGGCGTAGTGCTCAGAGCCATTTGAACCATTTGAACACAGTATCTTCCAGGTAGCGATGAAGTGGGGTTTTTCCCGCACAACAATTGCACGACCGTACCGTGAATATCAGGAATCCAGTAAACCTTCAAATCTCCGACATTGTTGCGCCCGCAAAAAGATCCTGCAAGAACGGGACCAACGACGAATGAAGAGAGTCGATCAACGTGACAGAAGTGCAACCCTTCTGAAAATTGCTGCAGATTTCAAGGCTGGACTGTCAACAATTGTCAGCGTATGAACCATTCAATGAAACATAATCAATATGGGCTTTTGGAGTCAAAGGGCCAGTCGTGTGCCCTTGATGACTGCACAACACAATACTTTACGCCTCGCCTGGGCCTGTCAACACCGACATTGGGCCGTTGATGACCAGAAACATGTTGCCTGGTCGGACGAGTATCATTTCAAATAGTATCAAGTAAATGGACGTATATGGGTATGGAGACAACCTCATGAATCCATGGTCCCTGCATGTCAGCAGGGGATTTTTCAAACTGGTGGAGGCTCTGTAATGGAGTGGGGCCTGTGCAGTTGGAGTGGCATGGGACCCCTGATACGTCTAGATACATCTCTGGCACATGACATGTACCTAAGCATCCTGTCAGCTCACCTGCATTCATGTCCATTGTGCATTCCAACGGACTATGGCAATTCCAACAGGACAATGTGGCACCCCATACGTCCAGAATTGCTGCAGAGTGGCTCCAGGAACACTCATCTGAGTTTAAACATTTCCGCTTGCCACCAAACTCCTCCGATATGAACATTATTGAGCCTATCTGGGATGCCTTGCAACCTGCTGTTCGCAAGAAATCACCTCCTGATCTCACTCCTGCGGGCTTATGGACAGCCCTGCAGAACTCATGGTGTCAATTCCCTTCAGCACTGCTTCAGACATTAGTCGAATCCATGCCACATTGTGTTGCAGTACTTCTGCATGCTCGCAGGGGCCCTACACGATATTAGGCGGGTGTACCAGTTTCTTTGGTTCTTCAGTTTATTTGGGATCTTTGGGCCACTCCAAATCCTGGTTACGGGTAGTGCGACAGCCGTTACTGGATATCAGTTTAGATGGTTCGTCCTTGTGTTGGGTATTTGCCACATAACCATGACCCCCTATTATCCTAATCCCTCCAATGCTGAGAGGCTGAATAAGAATCTCAAAGCTGCCTTAATCACGTACCATAGTGCAGATCAAGGGAAATGCGATCGCTCACTGCCCTGGCTGTTGATGGCATTTAACACCTACTGCCATGAGAACCATCATTTCACACCTACTGTGTTGCTTCTGGAATACCGGTTAGCAACTCCACTGTGCAGTTTATGGTCCATTGAGGACTCGTTACCTGAGGGGAAAAATGATCAGCAGGTAGCTATGCAGTGCACGTGTGACACGAGGTATATCCAGGAGTCGCATGGAAAGCAAGCCAGGCAATACAATACGGGGTGGTGGCGCAGCTCTTATAAGGTCAGGGACATAGTCTGGGCCAGAAATTTTCAAGGGTTGTGTAAGCCATGAGATAAGATTGCAACGAAATTATTACCCTGATTTAAGGGTCTTTTGAGATCCAGGAGCTCCTGACATCAGTTTCCATCCGTCTAAAGAATCAGGAAACTGGTAAAGAGATACAGGCGAATTTGTCTCAGATAAAGTTGGGTCCTGGGGATTAAAAGATGACTTCCTTCCCTTCTTTGGCGGGTCGCCGAATCGTGGGAGTGGGCAGGGGGGCGTTTTGTTCCATGTACAGCAATTTGGGTTTAGTATGGCACTAGCCACGTTAGGTTTGGTCATGCATCCTCTCGGTGCCGAGGCGACTCCTCATGGGTTCACAAGACATTAGTGAGAGGAGGAGTTCTAGCGGTGGCGCGAGGAGGAAGACAACAGCAGACGCAGCAGAGTACTATAGTTATGTTGTGGACGAGCAAGAAGCGTCCTGGAGTGTTTGACTTGAGTATAATGAGTATAACTAGGTGGCTGGACGTGAAGATTGCTTCTAGATAATGCAGTGTCACTGAGGTATTGTGTTTGGCCGACATTACTGCTAAGCGTGTATTTTGTCCATTCACCTGCAGTGAGCTGCTTATGGATGATTGATTTGTTTCTTGTGGGACTTGAATTATGTACACCATAGGAGAAGGGTTTTGAGGGCACTTATTAACGAAGAAGAATTATGTTCCATGTGCCTTGCTGTATGAGCAGGTCGTGTGTGGACAGTGATGCTAGTATTCACAAACTAGCTATGTCCCCTGTCGCTGTTTATTGAAGTGCCTGTCTTTATGCATCGTGCGTCGCTGGTGTCTAATACTGCCTTGTTGCGGTTCTAGGCACTTGAATCCAGAACCGCGCTTCTGCTACAGTTGCAGGTTCGAATCCTGACTCGGGCATAGATGTGTGTGATGTCCTTAGGTTAGTTAGGTTTAAGTAATTCTAAGTCCAGTCCTGATATTAAGTCGGGCTCAGAGCCATTTGAACCATTTGAATTGCCCCATTGCAGGTGCGACCTGAGATATTGCTGTTGTCTTTTTTTTTATTGACCTAGCTGGTACAGTTCGTATTCGAGGACTGGAAGAAAAGGATCCAAACCTACAAAAAGGAAAGGGAAGGAACTGTTAATTATTTTTTTTATATACTAGCATATATTGGGGTATGGGTTGTTACCTCTCTGTGTAATCCTCTTCCTGGTTGTGTGGGAGTATGTTAATTTAATGTGCCTGGAGAGTATTTGTTCCTTACATACTGTGTTGGTTCAGATTAAAGTCAAAATATAGCGATTACAGCTTCCATATATCAAATCTCATCTGTTACGATAAATTGCTTTACTGGACAGGTTGAAGCATAGTGGTTAATAATTTTTTTGTATGTTATGTATGATCTAGGGCGTGGGGCCTGATGACCTTACTTTGTATATTTTTAGGGGCTAGTTATTGATAAAGTGGCCGCTGGAGCTCCAATCAATATTTTCCAGAAACCGAATTAAATAAAAATTTGGTTTCTACCAGGATATCAGGACTCATATAACTTGGAAAATGCCTTTCCGAGTCTGATGTTTGAAATATTAAGGTCTTAGTTGATTATGGGGAAGGGGCCAAACAGCGAGTTCATCGGTCCCATTGGATTAAGGAAGGATGGGGAAGGTAGTCGGCCATGCCCTATCAAAGGAACCATCCCGGCGTTTTGCACATGTTAGCCATCTTTGTAATTTTCCCTTTGAGAATGGTCAGTTTTCTGAACGATGTAAGTACTCAGTAGTCAAGTCGCTTTGTAGAAAGGGATAATGTAGACAATTTTAGACCTGTTTCTATGCCATCAGCTTCTGCTATAGTTATTGAAAAGGCTGTCTGTGTAAGGATAACTGATCATTTTATTTCACATAATTTGCTGTCAAATGTATAGTTCGGTTTTAGAACTAGTTTAACCACTGAAAATTCTATATTATCTTTCCTCTGTGAGGTACTGGATGGATTACACAAAAGGTTTTGAACGCCAGGCATCTTTTTTTATTTAAACAAGGGGTTTGATTGTGTTGATCACAAAATATTGGTACAGATGGGGAGTAGCTCACAATTGATTCATCTCTTACTTTAATAACAGCAATATGCGGGGTCTGAGTGGGGCACAGTTAAGTTGGGGGGGGGGGGGGGTGCCCCAGAGATCAGTACTGGGGTCACTCCAGTTCCTTATTTCTATAAATGATGTGCCCTCTAGTATCACAGGTGATTCTAAAATATTTCTGATTGCTGATGACACTAGCTTGGTAGTAAAGGATATTGTGTGCAATAGTGGCACTGTTTCAAATAGTGCAGTTCAAGGCATAAGTTCATATATGGTGAAGTAAACTAATGCTAAATCACAGTACGACTCAGTTTTTACAGTTTCTAACACACCATTCAACAAAATCCAATGTTTTAATTTCACAGAATGGGCACATGATTAGTGGAAGTGAACAGTTCAGATTTCTAGGTCATCGGATAGATAGTAAACTGTTGTGCAAAGCCCACGTCCAGGATCTTGTTCAAAGACTTAATGCTGCCATTTTTACTATTAGAATGGTATCTGAAGTAAGTGATAGTTCGACTCAAAAATAGTCTACTTTGCTTATTTTCATTCACTTACGACGTATGTATTATATTTGGGGGTAACTCTTCCCATTCTCAAAGGATATTTTTGACTCAGAAATGAGCCATTCAGGTAATAAGTGTTGTAAGTTCACGAACCTCTTGTTGACCCGTGTTCATTAGTCTGGGTATTCTTACACTGGCCTCTCTCTATATACATTCTTTACTGTCATTTCTTGTTAACAATACTAGCTTATTCCCAAGAATTAGCAGCTTTCACTCAGTTAATACTAGGCAGAAATGCAATCAGCATTTGGATCACACTTCCTTAACTCTTGTGTAGAAAGGCGTGAAGTATACTGTTACATCCAATTTCAATAAGCGTCCACAAGAATTCAAAAATATTAGCAACAATCAATGTGTTTTCAAATCGAAACTAAAGAGTTTCCTCATGTGTCGCTCTTTCTATTCTGTCAAGGAGGTCCTTGACAAATTAAGCTGATTCATGTATTATATTATTTATTGTGTTTACCTAAACTTAATGCTTGTATTTTTTTGGTTCATAAAAATTTTATTTTACCTGTTACTAATTTTATGTTGTAATTCCATGACCTTGGAGATCTGCTCCTCACTTTGGTCCTATGGAAGTAGATGTGTACAATAAGAAAATAAAATAAAATAAGATTGTTAAGGGAATCCCTCCTCTTGATGTCATATATGAGAAGAATCATATGCTGTCTTTGGTGACTTGTGTACATGGTAGCTTACTTTTGTAATAAAATTGATTTTGGCATGTCTCACAGAACTCAGTGGAATACTCCATTTGCTTTCCATTGATGTGCTTCAACCTCCATGCTTGAAACAGAGATCTCTAAATGTGGATATGCATGCTCAAGCATGCTTCACCAGTACACTCACATTAGCATGCTTGCTCAAGGATGGTTGAGTGTGTTTAGGATAAATTTGCTCAAGCATCAGGTTTGTACAAGAACTTGATGCTTGAGCGAATTTCAGTTATGCATGCTTGTACAAGCGTTCAAGCATGTGCATGCTTGAGCATCCATACCAACAATAAGGAGGACCCTTGTACAAGCTTTCATCAGTTCTGAGTCAGTTTGCGTAGCTCGAGTATCTTGTTTTATCGTTTGATTTCGTTCCATAACGATGTCGGATCTAAGAAACGTGAACTTTGACATGTTACACAAATTTATTAGGCTTTATGACAATCATTTATGTTTGTGGAACATTAAATGCAAGGATTATTTTGATAAAAGGAAGAGGGACATTGCCTTTGATGTACTTTGTGCAAAGTGCAAACAGTTAGATCCAACAGCAACAAAAGATACTGTTGTGAAAAAGATAAATTGATTAAGAACTAATTATAGAAGTTAAAAGAAGAAAAGAGAAGGCAGTTTCAAATGAGGGGTTAGTACTGATGAGATCCACAAACCTGTTTTTTGGTATTTTGCTTTGTTCCATTTTTTAAGCAAGTAGGAGACTCAAAGACGCTCTTCTAGTGCTGTAGAAGGAACAGTGGTGTGAGTTTGTCAATAATATTTATTTTCAGTACCACTGTTAGAATTAAAATATTTTCCTTGATTTCTTTATGCAGTATTTCAGTACATATTGGTTTTTTACATAATTTTCACAGTGTTGATGTTCAAATTTTGTTGCTAAGTAACTTGCCCTTCATGAACCACTCTCTCGCATGTTTAGTACCAAGTGGAGTATCTTCAGCAGAAGATCTTTGTAATGGTAGCATATTACAATCCTCTGATGTTAAGCAATCATGGAATATCCGATATACTATGTTCTATTTCCTCACTGCCGAAATAATCACATGGAGCATAGGTGTGACACATAGTGGTCATTATATAATTGTGCAAAGCAACTGTTGCTCTCACCATCCTATCAATATGGGTGACTTCTAAATTTATAGTTACGAGGGAAATCCTAAAGTGTTTTGTTAGGATCCCAAAAATGTTCTCAATAATGCTCTGAGCTCTGCATAATCTGTAGTTGTAGTTTTCTTTCATGCAGTCCAAGACACTGTGTTTGAGTGGTTTCAGCACATCTGCCCTTAAAGGAAATGTATTGTCACCTATGAATACATAGGGCAGTTTTTCTCTTTTGGAATTTGGAGTGGTGCAGTGTGTTACTTTGTAATCTGCTAAAAGCTTCAATATTAGGAGGGACACCTCTGTCTGATATTCTACTACTAGTGCAAAAATCAAAGCGCGCCCCAACCGCCCATCAAGATTAAGGCATTGCTGGGGAGTGTGAAAGATGACTTTCATCTATGGAAACCTGGTGTTTATCATGTACCATGTGAATATAGTACGGTATACATCGGCCAGACGACCAGAACCGTTGAAATCAGGTGCAAAGAGCGCTAGAGGCACACCAGACTGAGACAGGCAACCAAGTCAGCGATTGCTGAGCATTGTTTAGAACTCAGTCATTCGATAAAGTATAATAATGCCAAGATTTTAACACAAACATCGAGATATTGGGACAGTGTCATCAAAGAATCTATTGAGATTAAGGTCGCGGAGAATCTGATTAACCGGAACACTGGTTTCCAGCTGAGCTCGGCTTCGAAACCGGCACTCGATCTCCTGAAGACGCAGCTGAGGTAACATCGAGACCCCAAGGGACACAAGTATGAAGATGGAATTTGAGGTCATAGCCTAGTACATGTAACAGAGGACCCACGTGAAATGGTACCTCAGTCAACAGGTACAATATCTGAGAACGTTCTTCTGTCACTCGAGTGGAAATTTGAACACCATCGGTCTGAAAATAACGCTGCAGCCGCTCCTGGTGGCCAAGGACATGGGACGGAATACCTAACACGGCACATACGGTAACAGAATGCCCTGATTCACAGAAGGACTTCTATGGCGACACTCGGAAGATAAGACGTCTAAAACGGCTGGGACGTCATTCAGATCTTAATTCAGCAACATTGACAACGGATAATAACCACAAAGTTCGTGCACAGCGTTCGGAACAGCGGCGGCAAGAAGAAAACGCTACATCCGCTGCTATTGGTCGGCGCACACAACGGAAAGAGCGTCGGACGCGGTGCGGACCGCAGAGGGAAACACTGCAGACGAGACATGGGTGCCGATCGGAAAAGACCAAGAGCCGCGCAGCAGCAGTCGTCGAGCGAGTGCAGTGCCTGCACACACACCCTTCTCCCTCACCACTCCACCAAGGGGTACAAAGGAGCTGCCGCAGAACAAGCGTCTCAGCTTACACGGTGGTCAGTCGTTTGCAAGGAAGAAGAAAGAAGGAAGAAGAGTGGCAGTGCACCTCCCTCACAGAGCTGCATTCCGAAAGAGCAATATTGTCGTGTCTGTCTCTACAATCAGGCAGACAAGCAGAAGTGTCGTGTCTCGTCTACCTAGCGCAAGTGGGTAGACAAGCAAAATTGTTGTGACACCAGTGTCCCACAGCAGTCAGAGCTGCCCCCTCTCATCGGATTAGGGCAATTTCCGTACTGGGGCCAGTGGCACTGCCCCGATACCCGTGTACATGCAGAGTAGGTCAAAGCAGCCCACGGCTACCCTATGGTGGCAACCAAGTGGGACTGAACTGGGACAATACCACTGGTGCGACCACACAAATACACCACACAACTCCGATATGGACGCTGATGGTCGAGGAAGGACACCTGTCACCTGACTGCCCCATCCCCCCAACGACACCTATATGAGAGCAGGAACGGCAATGCCAGGGAACAACAAACGTGAAATAGATGACAACTGGACTGTGACGTATGTTCTGGACAATCTGCCACAGGTCTTCACTGAAAAGACAATGGCCACCAAAAGCAACTCGTTTGTTGAATATGCAGTGAAGATGGAAATGAAATCCCTGAATGTAGTCCGAAATGGGAGGGCGTATATCAACACCACCAACAGAGGATGGAAAGACTATTTTCAAAAAGACTTCAGAAACCATATCACTTTCTCAGTAACAGTGTGCCCCCAAAAATCCACGCGTCAAGGCAGCCAATGCTAAGGTCTCGCAAACCACCACTTAGCGCAGTTATCAAAAGAGTTCCACTTGCCGCTGAAGAAGACGACGTAATGGACAAATCGCGCAACCAGAGCCTAGAAGTAGAAAGGGCATAGCGCATCATCTCCCGAGAAAGACAAGCACCCATGAGAAACATTCGAGTAATCTCTCGAGACCAAGACACTATTGACCGCATCCTAAGGGTGTGGTAATTGATTGCGCCAAGAAAGAAGTGGAGCCATCCAAACTGCACCCACCATAGCCAGCGCAATGTGGGTATTGCTTAAGCTTTGACCACGCCATGGTGAACTGCAAAGCCCAGCCAAAATGCCCACAGTGCAGTGGAAACCATCAACTGAACAGGTGCGACACAAAAAACCCAGCGAAGTGCTCTAACTGTGATGAGGGCCACTCGGGCCTGTCATATAAGTGCCCAAAAAGACCCAAACCAACAGCAAAGAGGAGCTCTACGCGCCCATCAAAGTGATGGACGAACCCACGCCCTCCCGCCAGTGGAAGGACTACAGCAATAAATCGTCTTAAAAATGATTTCCTGCGAACACTTACCAGTGCACTCGTCAGTCTGTTCCAAGACAGGCAAAAGGAGATCATCAAAACGATTAACCAGGTGTCGTAGCAGTTACTCAGTAAAAGCATAAAGGTAACCCAGTCGGGCGTCTGCCTGCATGTAACAGTGGCAGAGTCAGCTCGGAGGAACAATTAGACATTACACATACACCCCAAACACCTGCACAACACCAACCACCCACTGCCTAAACATCCCAAGAGCAATTCTCTCACACACATGCACCAAACGCCAACCATTACACACCACACTCACACACAAGAAAAAGTAAGAAACACGAGGACACTCCCCACGCAAAAGCCGCAAAACCAACATGGCCAACCCCACACAACACCACCAGGTGCATCTCCTCTTCACCAATGCGTGAGAGTAAAAGATAGGTGTACACTTCTCACCCACATGATGTTACGTAACAATATGCGCGTAGCTGGCATCGTTGAAACCTAAGTGACAGAAAGAAAACAATGCATTATCCCGAAATACAATTGTTTCCGAAAAAACAGAGGTGGCAGAGGCGGACTCGCAGTGTATGTGCAAAACACAGTAGCTGCAACTGAAATCCCTCCCCCAGCACAGTTTGGAGATACAGATCGTCATGATCAAGCTGAAAAGGCATAATGCATGGGCAGTAACAATAGCATGTTTTCACAATCCACAAGACAACCCCCTCCTGAGCCATGTATTACGATACCTCATTTCCAAAGAGAGGTTTATCCTACTAACCGACTTAAATGCGTGGCACGAGAGGCTGGGTGACCATAAGTAGTAAGTGGGCCCGTTCAGAGCAGTCGCAGGTTTTTTAGTGATGGTTATGTAATGATTTAATGATGTTCTTTATTTTCTTATAATTTCTATAATTTTATTATAATTTACTGATCATCTTCATTTTCTTATAATTTACTGGTCATCTTTATTTTCTTATAATTTACTGATGTTCTTCATTTTCTTATAATTTCTATAATTTTCTATAATTTAATGAACTGTAACCAACAGTTACTAAAATTTTTATAAACGTATACAAGCCACAAAACTAAAAATTTTCAACAAAAATTCTATGCTGCGAATCATATGTCAAATTCTTTTTACCATACGTTACTACATGCAGAAGTGTATCTTTCGGAATTTTATCATTAAAATTTGCACACAACTTCATTGTAGTTTTCTGTGTAGCTAACTCATCCATTCTTCTAGACATATTTATAACATAGACAGGATAATTTTCAACAAAGCTGAATGGACACACATTAACATCACCATTCAATTGTGTAGTTCTCTTAAAATTTAAGAAAGCATCATAAGCTTTTAAATAATTATTTGGCAGATCTAGATTCCACATTTCTTGAGGAAATATCTCGTTTCTTCCATTTTTAATATAGATATTCTGTAATTTAACATAATTGAATAACTGATTATTTTTCCTTTTTGTCTGGAAAACAATGAAGATGAAATAGGCATATCAAATTCTGCAGAGTTATAGAAATTTGTAATATCTAACTCAAAATTTCTTTTATCTAATGCAGGAATCTCTACAGTCTGTGGCTCAAAGAAAGATATAGGGATTTTTGGATTTGTATTATTCTGGTTCAAATTTAACAACAAGAACACGAATTTCCATTGATTCTACAACAATTTTTCCCTCTATTGGAAGTGTAGTTACATCTTCAACACCAGCATCATTTGTAAAAGACCAACGAAAAATAGAATCTCCAGCACTGAATGACCATGTAAAAATAACTGTTAAATCTCCTTCCGACATTGTTTCTATATAATCTTTAGAAAATCCACCAAATAATACTAATGGATAAAGTACTTAGATTTTCTCATTTTTTTATCTTTCCATTATTAAGAATATGACCTTCCATGGTTAATTCATTGGCTATAGTCGAAGTCAATCGAATAAGAACCGATGAAGAAATAAATGGAAATTCCATTATAGACAAAATATTGTTACCTTTCTTTATGGTGATAGCATCGAAAAGTTTTGCTACATAATTATCGATGAATTTCTTATTGGATTTTCCGTCATAAGTTGGATAATCTATAGCATCAGTTCCAATAATACTGAAATTGATGTACAATTGAGCATGATTTGGAAGAACCCAACCATCTCCAATATTTATCTTAATCTCTGTGTTCTTGTTGGGGAGATTCAATTATTTTTAGTCTTTTCATTCACAGGGAATGAATAAAACTGATAACTTTCCACTTTGTTCATGATTTATTTAAGAATAAAAAATTTTAGCGTCAGCAAAACCAGACTGAGAAATTTCTACAATAACTGTTACACAAGTACCATTAAAATCAATCAAATTATCATTTTCGTCAGTTATAGTAACTTCTAAGTCCTGAATTGGATCAAAACTTGGAATATTTACAGGATAAACGGTTCATGAAATATTGGTCCACCAAATTCTGCATTAGGCTTGAATGTGGCAATAATATTAGTTGCTCCATGAAAATGATCAGTATGCTTTACAAACATTCCATCTGCAAGGTTAAAATTTGTATTGATTAATTCAAATCGCATAATTTTAGGAACATCTTTAACAACAGTCATTTCTTTAGCTTCAACAATTTGAGTACTAAATCCAACCACACCTTCAATGCTGTCTTTTATGTCACATACAATTTTATATCACTTTCAATAACAATTTTGTTTAAAATTTCGTCTGCCTTCATATGAATATTTGGCTTCTTTGAATGAATAAAGTTTTCTAAATTTTTCAAACTGTACTGACCTACAGGAATTTCTATTGTTTCTCCATCACAATAAAGTTTATTATTTTTCGATGTAACATTTGGAGTTACGAAATTTGAATAAAAACCAAGTAATGAAACACTACTAAAACTGTCCCATATAGGAACAGTTAATCATATTCTCAAAACAGATGATTTATCACTTAATTGAAGTAATCTACTCATTTACTATTAAAAATTTTTATTAATAAATGATCAAAAGAGATTGGAAACCAAAAATAAGAATTCCACAAAAGAAATCGAAAAACAACATCTGTTGTTGAACGATTTCACAGAACACTTAAAGGAGAGATGTGGAAGAAATTAGCTTTACAAGGACATTAAAAATGGATCGATCTAGTTTCGAACTAGTTGGCGAATAGAATAACACAGTTCATCAAACTATAAAAATGAAACCAATAGAAGTTAATGAAAAAAATTTGAGAGCTGTCTTCCAGACGGTGTTAATATCCTCAAAATTTAAAAAAGGAGATAAAGTTAGAATTAGTAAACTTAAAGGTCTTTTTGAAAAAGGATATACAGGAAATTGGTCGGCAGAAATATTTGAAATTGAAGATGTTATTCATCTAATCCAATGACATATAAATTGAAAGATATCGAAGTCAATTTTCATGAGCAAGAGCTACAGAAAACGAAATACCCAGATGTATACTCAGTTGAAGAAGTTTTGAGAAAGAAAGGAGAAAAAGTTTATGTTAAATGGTGAGGTTTTAATAATTCACACAACAGTTGGGTAAATAAAGATAAAGTAATAGTCGGTTGACCACAAATCTATTAAAAAATATTCTATATAAATGTATCAAATAGTACGAATGAGGAAACTCACACTTTCATTCTTTCTATCTGTATGTTATCCTGATGATGATGATATAATCTCTACATTCATAAATCAACTAACAGATGAAAGTGTGAATTATTTATACAATCTCAATGAAAATGAAATTTGTATTCTTTATGAATACTTAAAAAAATACCACAGACTTACATTAATTGAAGAAGGTTCATTGTATCAATAATTAATTCTTCTTGTGTATAATTATCCAAAGTATTGAAATAATTCCTATAGCAAACAATTCTCAAATTTTCTTTCATTCATGGATACAGATTTATTGAATTAGGGTTATAGTTCAATTTTAACATTTCTTCACAATTTGGTTGTCTATCTTCGATTTTATATAGTTGTTCCTGTAAATTTTTTCGTTGTGTTCTGTGGACATATAGTTATATTCACATTCATCATCAAATAATTTTAAAAGAATAAACGTTGATCTTAATTTTTCGTTAATTGTTTTAGGAACTACAAGTGGTAATACTCTATTTATTTCTCCATTTCTTTTACCTATCATTTCTGAAGCAGCATTAACTGTTTCTTCCAAATTTGGAATATGATCATCTCTCATTTTAATTCTATCATCTTTTAATTGAATCATTTCTCTGTTTAATTTATTCAGTTCTTATAGTTGTTTATACAATAATCTTTGTGTTTTATTCGATGTTTGTAAAAAGTTTTAATTTTGTATCCTCCATGTCTTCTAATTGATGGTAAAACTTCATGAGTAACCCATTTTTTAAATTGTTTGGCTCCTTCTTTTTTGATTTTAAAATTAAATAATATAATCAAGATTCAATGATGAAAATAGTTTGTTTATTAATTCTTGATGTGGGCTCGCAAAACGCGATGCTCAAAATATTAGCAAAATATGCTTTATCTTCTGAATCAACATGTATAATTATTGCATCACTTGTGTATTCGTATTATAAAATCTCAGCAACATCTTTAGCTTTAAACCATGGTTCATTATTTTCATTAATAATTACTAAAATACTTTTGTTGTTATAAGCGAGTTTATTATTATTTACATCAATAAGTGCCTCCATTTACACAGAATTACAATTCATTAGTAAATTAAAATTCTACAGCAGGCACTGATAAAATTTCATCTTAAATATTTTTTCTCTCTTCATTTACTTTATCAACAATATCGTTGGACTAGTCACATTATTTCTCAACGAAGTAAGAGAGTGTTGAAGTGTATATTGTATATTTCTTTTCTTTTATCTACTCCATGTACACCAAAATAAATATTAAGCATTTGCTCTATTAATTTGTAATCAGTATATTTATATTTTCTAACATAAAAAATATAATCGTCTTTAGGTCTTCCACTATTATAGTTTGATAATTTTTTCGAAAGATGATTTTCAGATAATACGCCATAAACTTAAAAATAGTTTTTCTTGGCATACTGCTTACATGTGTCAATGTATATAATTTGTTCTTTCTTCAGGTACACTACATCAGATATTACATCTTTTAATTGTAGACAATCTTTTTCCTAATCTTCCAACTCTTTCTCTTTTATTATTAATTGATTTTTGAAATTGAGAGCAAGCTGTTCCTTTTCTTTAACCATCATTTGTAGTTTGTATTCCCCATATTTTCTAATAGAGTTTTGAACTTCATCACAAACCCAATCTCGAAATTTTTCAGCTTCTTTCATTTTTGATTCCATGATTAAAGAATATAATCCAGGTTCACTGATGAACATTGCTGATTTTTTGTTGCTTCTTAAGGTGACCGAATTGGTCAGGATTTGCTGTATTTTTCCCTAACATAATTTCGAATTGCTCTTTGCAGATTCTTATATTCTAAAATTTCATCAACATCTTTGGCTGTGAACCATGGATTGTTTACCTGATCATGAATCATAAAAACTTCTTTATTCTTATAAACAACCTTGTTGCCTTTCTGAATGAGATCAAAATATTCAGCATAGGTGTCTCTGAACCTACGACAACAATGTCAGAAATTTCTATTTATATAGAATTGTAATACATTAAAAATGAAAAGTTTTTATTTTACACGGTTTTCGAAATTCCATAGTGAACGATTCGTTCAGGTAAAAATTTGCGATAACATGATCACGAATTGCTTAGTAAATTCTAGCTCTGAAACAGGGATTATTTTCTTGATCAAAAGCTTCTTAAACAACTTTGTTGAGATCAAAAATATTCAACATACTGCATTAGAAATTTTCATTTACATAGAATGATAATACGTTAGTAAATTAAAATTGATGGTCGGATTTTTCGACCATCAATTTTCATTAAGAAAACCCATAAATTCAATTATTCAGGCATCTGCAATTTCTTTAAATGTGTGTCATTAAAGATAACAATTTCCTTTTCGTGAAAAGTGTATTGTACTAAAAATTCATAAATGAATATTAGTGAGAGAAGGAAAATTAAGAGTGTAAATAGTTGATCTATACAGCTATCAAGCCCACGGCAAAATGAAAGAGGATTCAATTATTAAGGAATAATTTTAGTCTAATAAAGTTATATCTCAAAAAATGGAAGCATACAAGAAGTGTAAAAAAAGTGAAGTGCAGAAGTCAATTGATAACTTTTATTCACACAAATACTCAAAGGATAAGTTTTCATATATGTGAAAAAAATGTCATTAAATGATTACAAAAAATTCATTTAATAACAAAAAACAATGTTTTAAATAGTTTATATACAATTATAAAACTCCTTTGGCAATGTTTAAGGATATGATAGATTTTTTTCTTTTTACAGACAACAACAACATAAGTTACAACATTTTAAAAAATGTATTGGCTGTCAAGAAAGTAAAGATCTTGGCTGTTTTTACTTAAGTCTTACATCTAGGGATAAGCTTGAAAGTAGATGTACGACATGTCAACCAGAATACAGACAAAAAAGAAAAATAGTGTATGAGTGTGGAAAAGAAATAGTTAAAAGCCATCTCAAAAAACATTCACAGACAAGTACAAATATTGGAAATGAACATTCTCATTATTTAAAAGCTAATGTTTTTTATTCCTTAATAAATGGAAGCCTCTCCAAGAGATTTTACAGTTGCACAACTTCCTGATTATTGCAGAAGGAATAATTTACAAGTACACAACAGATTTAGAAAAGATTATTTAATTAATTTAATTGTTTCGAATAATTTACCACTGCCCATTTTTTCAAAAGCTAATGAAAATTTTTCTGTACTAAAAGATAGTAAAATAGAAGTCTCACTGAGAGATTTTACAGTTGCTGAACTTCCTACTTATTGCAGAAGGAATAATTTACAAGAATATAATGCACTTAGAAATGATGACCTTATTAACTTAATTATTTCAAATAATTTGCCTCTTCCCATAAGAACTCTCGAAAAGTTGAAAGTAAGTGAACTTAAAGCTAGAGCTAAAAAATCTTGGTATTAAAGGGCACAATACATTAAAGAAATCAGAGTTAATTAACGCCATTCTAATACAAGTATTTAAATTTCATCCAGATGTATTCCAGAAGACTCGATTAAAACCAAAACGTGCACTAAATATAAATTACTTTTACAAATTTAATGATATTATTAAAACGCATCGCCCAGCAAGAGAGGAAAAAATAGTAAGGTTAGATCAAATTTACCCATTTACTAGTAAAATATTTGATAAAGGACATGCAGCTGAGGCAGCTGAAAAGCATTTCTTTGACACAAAAGATATTAGATCGAAAATTAATGAAAAATTTAAAGCTTAGTCTGTTGACTATCAAAATGTCTTTAACGATGCTAACATTACTAAACTTGATACTGTTAGTGAGAAAACAGATTACATAAAGAAAGCAGTCAATTCCATGGTAGATGTAGCTGAAAAGAGGACTAATTTCAGGAAAGGAGATAAGCTGAATATAACAGCCAATAATCCAAAAATGTTGTATCCAATTTCTACAGGTTATAATGCATCAAATAATACTCGTGAATCTGTACAAGTTTTATGTAATAAAATGAGGAACATTTTAACATCTGATGAAACTCTTGATATAGCAGAAGCATCGTTTAATATTCAGATGTTAGCAATTCCTAGAGATAGTGGAGGTGGTAAAAAAATAATAAATCTCGCTGAAGACAAAAGGACTAAAAAGTGCATCACAAGAATTAAAAATGATGATAATCTGTGCTGTCCTAGAGCTGTAATTGTGGCTGTGACATACCAAACAAATAATATTCTAGGAAGAGAATAACTACAAACAAGATTAAGAAAATCAGAGAAGGAGATAAATACAAATTACAAAAAGAGTTAACTGATACATTATGTAATTAGTTGGGTGAATACGACAAAGAAGGTTTTACTTTAGATGATATTAAAAATGTTGAAGAATTGTTGGATATCCAAATACATGTTGTATGTGCTGAAAATTTCAATGCAGATATCTATAGTGGCCCTGATTAAAGAAATCAAGATATATTTGTATAAAGATCACAACCATTTTGATGTAATTAACAGTGTGACTACTTTCTTGGGATCTTCATATTTCTGTAATAAATGCAAGAAAGCTTATCACAACATGGTTGCTCACAGATGTAAAACAGAGCGAAAAGTGTGCATATTATACAAAAGTCCAGAAAATGAAAGTGAAGAAAAATAAGATTTATTGTGAGAAAGGAAATAGATAATATTATAATGAAGAATGCTTCAACAATCACCAAGAAGTTTTTGATACAGCTTCAAAGTGTGAAATTATTGAACCATTGAATCCAAGAGATGCATTTTATGGTGGACAAACAAATGGAATAAAATTAAGAGTTAAAGCAGATGGTATTCGCTCAAAAATATAATATATTGATGTATGTAGTCTTTATCCTACTGTGCAATATTATGGTTATTATCCTGAACAACATCCAAGAAAAATATATAGACCAAGATATTTTTCTAAAAATTGGTATGGTTTAATAAAGTGTAAACTATTGGCTCCTAGAGGGTTGTATCATCCTGTTTTACCCATATGCATGCAAATCGATAAAAATGAAAACCTATTGTTTCCTTTGTGTGTCAAATGTACAGAAGAACAAATAAGTAAATGCAATCACAGTGATGAAGCAAGAAGTTTCATTGGAACTTGGACAACTGATGAAGTAAAGAAAGTTGTAGAAAAAGGATATAAAGTTTTAAAAGTCTATGAAGTATGGGATTTTAAAAATAAAAGCAATTTGCTGTTTAAAAATTATGTGAAAGACTTTATGAAAATAAAATTAGAAACTAGTTCACATAATTTTGAAAGTGAAGAAGAATTCATCAAAACAGTTAAAGATAAATTTTACTTTGACTTAGATCGTGATAGAATAAAAGAAAATCCTGGAAAACGAGCTGTTGCTAAGATATGTCTTAATTTATTATGGGGCAAATTTGGACAGAGGGAAAATATGACTCAAACAGAATATATGACAGATTTGCAACGATTTTATGAGATATTACTGGATGATCGATTAGATAACTTAGATGTAAATTGTATTACTGAGCACATGATTCAGATGAGGTACAATTTCAAGGATTATTACGTGCAAAACAATGTGGCTACTAATGTTTTTATAGGTTCATTCACTACATCAAATGCAAGACTCAGATTATATGATATGTTACATAAACTAGGAGAATATGTTGCATATTTTCATACTGATTCTGTAGTATATATCGATAATGGTAAAAATACTGTGGAAACAGGTTGTATGTTAGGTGAACGTACTAATGAATTAGGAAGTAATTGGATTACAAAATGGGCTTCCTCAGGTCCCAAAGGTTATTATAATGAGAAAAACGATGGAAAAACAGAAATGAAGGTGAAAGGATTCACATTAAATTACGAGAATATTCAAAAGTTGAATGGTGAATCGATGATAAGGTTAATAGAAAGTGAAGTTAAAGAAAAGATACAATGAGAATAGAATCAGACAACAAGAGGTGTTGATACTGACAATCTAGTCAATAAAGAGGTTAAGAAAGAAATTTCATTTCAGTATGATAAAAGAACTGTTCCAAAAAAGTTATTGATATTAAAAATTATCTATATCTTCTAATGTAAATAAAAAATTCATACTACATGCTTTACACAAATATAATAAAATAGTTAGTTGCATTTTGTTGTATTCTAAGTTCTCTAACTTTTTGGGTATAGAGTGATAAACCTTTAAAAATAATGAATAGGCTTTAATGTAGTATTGTAATTTTGTAGGTAAATTATTAATTGGCAAATTAGAATTCATTATTTGCTTTACGGTCATGGAAAAGAGAGAATCCGAATTTTCTATTTCCTCCCATATTTCTATATCTGTTTCCTCATAGTTATCAAAGTACTTTTCGTATTCTTCTCTGTAAAGTCTCTTCAATGCTCTAACATGTTTAGTATGATTCTGACTTCTCAAGTGTTTTATAATTCATGATGGTTTAAAATATTCTTTGCAAGTATTACACTCAACTTGTTTCTCTCTTGGATTATTACTTCTTTCGACAAAGATGTCAAATTGAAATTCATCCCACACATTAGTCATATTTATAAAAATTAAAAATTTAAAAGATTATTAAAATTTTGTTCTATATAAATTGACACTCTACTAAAGAAGCTCAACAATGCAAGCAATTGTGATCTGTTTGAAAAGATTAGTGAATGTTTAAAAACTAGATTTGGTGATAAAATTTGTCTCGAGCTCGATAATAAATTTAAAACTATTTTGCCAGAAAGGTTTAATAATATAATAGGTAACTGGGGCTTCCAATTTTTTAAAGATGGTGACATGAAACTAAAATACGTATAAAGGAATGAAGAGAAATAAAAGTAATGATAACGAATTTCATGATCTGGAGTTTGTAGTGTAGCTGCAGCATTTTTAAAAATTATCAGTTCCTTCTTTGATCATGTTAAATTACAGAATATATATATTACTTTATTGAAAATTATCCTGTCTATAAATATGTCTAGAAGAATGAATGTGTTAGCTACACAGAAAACTTCAATGAAGTTGTGTGCAAATTTTAATGATAAAATTCCGAAAGATTCACTGATGTATGTAGTAACGTACGGTAAAAAGAATTTGACATATGATTCGCAGCATAGAATTATAGTTGAAAATTTTTAGTTTTGTGGCTTGTGTATGTTTATAAAAATTTTAGTAACTGTTGGTTACAGTTCATTAAATTATAGAAAATTATAGAAATTATAAGAAAATAAAGAACACCAGTAAATTATAAGAAAATAAAGATGATCAGTAAATTATAAGAAAATTATAGAAATTATAAGAAAATAAAGAACATCATTAAATCATTACATAACCATCACTAAAAAACCTGTGACTGCGCTGAACGGGCCTGATTACTACTACCATAGCACAAATCAAAATGGACAAATCCTCTTTGTCCTCCTAACAACGGAACCAGCCCACATTTATAGGACACTGAGGAATGTCAGCACCCGATCATGTACTATATAGCACAGCCCTGAGCAACTCGATAGCTAATGCGGAAGCCCGAAACTCCATCACAAGTGACCACCTCCCTATCCTTTTCTCTACAGAAGCAATAGCCCCACCTGACACTATTCCAACCAGATGTGCCATAGGGCAGTACACAAACACTGACTGGGACAAGTATAAAGACATGATCACGCAAGAACTATCTGTCCCCATGACCATGACGGACTCGCACGACCTCGAACTCGTAACGACCAAACTGGAATCCACATTCAAGCACATGATAGAAGAAGCCGTACCCCAAATCACCGTTGAAAATTGGAAACCCACAATCCCGCGCGAAGCTCTTCACCTGACCTCATACAATGAAAAATACGACTGCAAAGAGAGATGAGACGTACCAGTAACCCTAACTTACGACAGATATGGAACAGACTCAACAATCGTATAAAACAAATCATCTCGACATATAGACAAAGACAATGGGACGAAACTTGCGCGAGACTCAACTAAATAAACGGAGGACAATTCTGGAAGCGGTTTTTTAAACACTAACTGGACTATAAGCGACAACCGCAAATACCCTAATCGCAAACAAAGAACCAACGACAGACCCACAACAACAAGCCAAAATATACAAAGAAGTGTTGCAAGACGTATTCTCGTTTGCACAAAACAACTTTGACGAACGGTAGAACTCAGACTCCCACGACTACTTTCCACACAAACAGGAGAGACAGAAAGCAACTACTCCCTAACCAAACTAATAACTGACAACAAAACTGCAGATGCGATACTAACGGGACGCAGTCCCTCGTCAGGACAAAACGATATACGACAAATACACCTACAAAAGGCACCTTTTCCCATCCTCATCTTCAACTTCTGTATCAGCACTGAAAGCATCCCAACTGCCTGGAAGACGAGCAAGACGATCATGGTCCCAAAACCGTATGTGCTAGGTAAAACTTACGAAAGAATACTTACAGATAGGTTCATAACATACGTGGAAAACAAAGATCTCCTGCCCCTGATCCAAGCTGGCTTCTGCAGGAAACACTCGACTAACAATCCGCTGTACAAACCTGTAAACGGAGTCACCCAAGGCTTCAATAACTGACAATGCATACTCGCAGTGTTTTTGGATATTGAGCAGGCGTTTGACACATCATGGCATGAGGCTTCATCTTCAAGCAGTGTAAAATGGGGATTCTTACCAAAATGGTCTGGCTGATCCAAGCATACCCAATCATCCGAACATGCAAAGTATATGTTTCCGACGTCACCTCACAATCATTTACCCCACAAGCAGGCATGCCACAGGCTGGCATCCTATGCCAGCTGCTGTACGCGCTGTACACAGCAGATATACCCGCCACCCATTCCCCAGACGAAACAGTCGCGCTCCATGCAGTCGACACAGCAGATTGGTGCAAGTCACTAAGAACAACAACAACACAAAGAAAGAGGGGTGCATTACTAAAACGACTCCAAGACTGGATGCAAAAATGGAGAATCAGACCAAACCCAGCAAAGACACAAACTGTACTCTTGCGACATAGAAATTTAACCGAAAAGCGACAGCAAAATGAGAACGACATACAACTGACCCTCTGGAACACGCCACTCAGACTTGCCTGCATTGCCAGGTACCTTGGTGTGTTCCTAGACAAACATATGAATTGGCTCACTCACTTGAACTACCTCGCTGACAAGACCATAAAACGCCAAAGACTAATAAGCCAAGTACAAGGACGCCTTCGTGGTTGCAGCATGGAAACTGCCGTACACACTTATAAAACATTTATAAGACCTGTCTTGGAATACGACAGCGCCCCGCTATGAGGTATTCTGCACACAGTAGCCGAGAGACTGTACAGTACTGAAAGACGGCTGCTCCAAAACCTCGCGAAACTCCCGACAATGACGCCCAGTAGCGACGTGTATGAAATAGTTAATACTGAACCACACAGTGACACGACTGACAAAACTATGTGTGAACTACGGAAAACGAATACTAACGCAAAGACCAGGCATGAAAAACTTAATTACAACAAGTCTCCGAACACACTGACTACCAAAGTTAACAAATATCTGCAGCCTAATACACCACAGGCCAATTCCCCAACCTACCATCTACTACAGAACTGTTAATAACCCACACCACCATTCCTCCTCACCTAGACATCAGGCAATAAAATACAGGCACACGACATAGTAACCAACATACAACTACCAAACGTGCACTCACACACACACACACACACACACACACACACACACACACACACAAATACTCACACACACACATAAAAAAGCCAGCACACTCTACCGTCACCACTCCTGTTCTGCCACTGCAAAGAATCTATAATTGTATATTACTACCTAATAACTTAGCAATCTAAATTCCATAGCTGCAACAGTTATTTGCACCCTACCACCTATATCTACAAACGCACAACCACATTAATTATAGGACCTATTCCCTATCTCTGTTGCTTACCAAACCACAACAATATGTTTCAAACAAACAGGCAATCCATCTTCCAAGTCTACATTGAATCCCTACTAAACCCCAACGTAATACATCCTACTTCCTTAGTATACAGAAATTAAACTGAAAACGATTAGTTAAACCATGAGGAAAAATGTGTATTTTAATATGAAAAATTAGGTATTTATGTTTTTAATTTTCATTTTTTATTTTATTTTATTCCTTTTGTTTTTTTCTTATATGAAAAAAATTATGTGTATCATACGGAAAAAACCTGCATTGTAGCCATAAAATGAACAGATTGTGAATGATCAACTTAAATGTGATCAAAATGTAACCAGCACCTTTTATGCAAACAATTTAATATTGTAATAAACAAGTAAATAAAATTGTAAAAACCTTCCCTGGCTAAAAAATGCAGTGCAAGTACTAGAGTAGCCCGCCCTCACCCCTAAGGGGAGGGAATGAAATGTGCTAAAAAAAGAAAAAAAAACGCACTGGAATCAGTAAGGGAGTGAGTATGGCGTCAAGGAAGGTAGTGCACTATGCGAATGGAGCACAAGTTCCGCACGCATCGACTCACTCTGCGGACATGGCTGCAGCTACTCAGGCGTAAAGAGGCGACAGTAGCACCCTCTGATGTGCCTGATGGCTTTCCAGAGTGCGCTCCCCCTCGATCAACACCGTCAGGCACTGTAACAACCTCTGCAAGAGCGATGTGTCCAGTGACTTCCCACAGCTTGCTGCCACTCAAACAGATACTCCAACTGCAGATGAGTCCACGGGCTCGCACGCATGTGAAGCAGTTCACAAGCGGCCTGTATTGATAGAAAGCCATCGCATACAGTCGCTAGAACACTGGACGCTGGGGGCTGGTAGGCGGCTCGTCCCAACCCAGAAGATGGTGCAGCGGATGGGACCACGGTCTCGCACGCTCCTGCGCCTGTACTATGGTCTGACATGGAGCTTGCTCCGCAAGCTGTTGCTCACAGTACCGCAAATACACAGTCTGCGAGCACTGCAAACGTGAGTATTTACACCACACATATCTTAGAAGCAAATCTGGCCATTGTAATGGGGATCGCTCTTGACAAGAGACCAACCGATGTAGTAGACACGAAAACAAACTCACGGAAGCGCCGTCCTGCCGTGAGTGAGATTTCCAAACTTACTAAATGCTCTGCTGCAGCGCGGCCGCGAGCAAGAACATGTAGCAATATGTCTGGGAAAGGCACTAGGGAACAGAAAGTGCGAAAAATACCTGGTGAAGATGGTTATGTCATGCCAAACCGCAAACATACCGCGAGGACAGTTACACTTCAAGCGCTAACGCAACAACTGGAAACAGACAAAAGTTTTTCTAACCTAAATGACAATACTAATCCAGCTGCAACCGACATGGACGTATCCGTGCCGGCTGAGCAGGGAAAAAGATTACCACCTCCACCACCAGTAGTTATTACCTGGAAAGAGGATTACAAATCAGTTCGGTCGTGCGAAATAATTTCACCGTTCGTCTTACCGAACGCGACCTGTACAGAGTTGCAACGCGTTCCAAAGATGACTACGCAGCAGTGATGAAAACGGTCGGTGACGAAAAACTGCATAGTTTTACGTACGCCTCAGAACCAGTGAAACTGATTAAGGCAATTTTTCGAAGGCGGCCGTTCAATATGAAGCCAGATCACTTGCGTGAAGAACTGAATTTTCAGGGTTTCGACGCACATTCTCTCAGCAAAATGAAGCCTCCTAAGACCCACAGGACAACATCGCGAGCGGGAAAATATTCCAAGTCGAGTTCGCTACGAATATTAAAGTGGAAGTAGAAAAACTGAGAGGAAAGCGCGGAACGGTTTAGTGCTTTACCTGCAAAGGTCTTGACAACGTGGCTAGATTTTGCACATTGCCCAACCGCTGCGTTAAACACACCAGAAGTCATGCAAGTGGTGATAATCGTCCCAGGGCGCGGACCGAAAAGGGAACGCTTTTTTTGTGTCATGTGTTGTGCCCAAGTGTATCCTCCTTTGCCGGTTTCTACTTGTTTTTATGTTGTGAGGAAGGGTAGGCTTTTCTCGATCTTTATTACCACTTTCAGAAGGACTTGGGTTCACTTTGTTCTTCTGTCTGTTTGTCCTTGTTATTGTTAGATTTTCGTTTTCTGTTATTCTATTTGTCGTTTTGAAATCTTGTGTATTTGTTTTTCTTCTGAAGTTCTTATCCAGGTTGGTAGTTATCTTTGTGAAATAGAATGCGTTCTGCAGTAGAATTTTGTAGTGTTATCCATGTATTATAGATTTCAGGACTTGATACAGTCTGTGCCATGGTTGTGAGTCTACTGTGGCAACATTTGTAAGTTGAGGGGTTCGGTCTCTGATGGAGTCAATTTTTTGACGATTTTTTCTGTATTTTTCTTTGACTTCTATCTATGACATATTTTTCATTCAATTGTTGATGGATTCCGGTGATTCTCGTCCGTCGAGGTACAGCGAGGGACCATCTCAGGCGGGTGTTCTGTAAGATGTGATTTGTTTGAAATTCGTTGCGCAGGTTTTTCCCCATGCTGCTGCTCTGTTGAGGATTGTCGGTTGCACTACACTGTACTATCGTAACAGGCGATCCAGAGCTCACGTAGGGGCAGGGTAAGTGGTTGTCGCTATTCCTGCAGCACGTAGGGGGTGGGGTATTGGGAACTCACTGTGGAATGGGAGGCTGTTGTCTGAGGAATGTGACCATTGCCTCTGAGAAACCGTAGGTAGACTCATCTGGGGCGGGTCATGCGGAGGTGACTCACACTGGCCCAATCGGGACTACCCTGTGGCAAAGACAACAGCGCGTTGTCCAAGATTCTCAGCATTCTACAGAAAGGCAAAGCAGTGCCGAGACACGTTCTAGCAACACTAATGAGCTCAAAGCACTGATACTTTCAGTGAAGCAACTTGTACTGGAACTCCCCCAGACAATTGTTACTGCATTGAAGCTGGCCCTAGAGACCATAGCTGCGGAAAAAACACGAAACTAATGTGGATAATAGACCAATAAATGATTTTACCGTGTGTGTTTGGAATGCTAAAGGCATTTGCACACAGGACGGCGAATTTCGTCAGTTCCTACGAGAAGAAGGAATAGATTGGAACTGAAATCTATGTCAAAACAAAACTGGGACACCATTCGTTCAGCTTCCTGAGCTCGAAGGTACTGAAGCAATAGGTGCCTCAGTCAACACGTCGATGGGAGAAGTAACATTAATAGTAGCATATTGCCCACCTAGAGAGAACTTAATACAATGAGATGTCGATAAGCTCCTCTCTAAGTGTGGCAGAATACTCATTTCTCAATGCGAAACATGTCGAGTGGAACTCGCGGTTTACCAATCTCAGCTTACGTCTTCTTTTGCGCCTAGCCGAGGCACACGATACAACAATAGTGGGGCCTTACGACCCAACTATTTATCCACATTGTGGCCACCCTGATGCCCTAGACATTACCATCTTAAAAAGCTCTGGTTACCAGACATATGCATCCACTAGGTGTGCACTATTGTCAGATCATGTGCCAGTTATCTTTGACTTTGACTTGCACGGAAATTCGCCAGTAATTACCGACGACCGTCGACTGGCATCACTTTAAAGTGCACCTAGAAGACACTCTTCCTGTCTTTCCTAAACCTAGCGAAGCCAGTATGGAGGAGGCACTCACAGTACTCAAGCACCTCAAGCTGCAAACCGTTTATGCAGCCACTCCCCGGCGACCTCAACAACAGCGAGATTTATCCCGACAGCTCCTGCCAAACATCCTGGAACTGCTGACGACGAAAAACCGTATATTTCGTGAATGGCAGTTGACACGGCAACTCGCGACGAAACGGCGATTAAATCACACTCGCTGCGAAAAGAAAGCCGTCGTCGACCAGCACCGAAATCGGGACTGGGAGGGCAAAATAGCCACCCTCAGAATTGATGATAACAATGCATGGCAGCAGAGAGCGGTAAGTAGGGGGACAAAGCAGGAGCTGGTCCATATTGTTAGTGTGTGTTGCCCGCATCAGGGACAGGTATGCACTCAGGGGCAAACCTATTGTTTTCCTTTGATTGATAGGCACTTATCCTATTGCTCTCCTTTGATTGACAGGTCTTAACCTATTGTTCTGTTAAGTGGTTTTCCATGTCACTGCACTTAACCTATTGTTCCCCACGCCTTCCCACCCCCCCCCCCCACTCCCTCAGGAAACCCTCCACCCCTCCCTGCTATCGGTACACTTTCAGGTCTGAGTTAACCTATTGTTCTGTTAAGTGCTTTTCCATGTCACCCCCTTTTCCTTTTGATTGACAGGCACTTAACCTATTGTCCCCCCCACCCCCACCCCATCCCCCTCCCCCAACACCCTATCCCCTTGCTGATGCAGGTACACTTTCAGGTCTGAGTTATTCGAATAGGACCCCCTCTCACACATTAATTTAATTACTATTTAATTAAATTGATTAATTAATTAACCTCTCTGGTGGGAAAGTGCCATGCCACCCTGCCATGCCCCACTAGAGGGAAGTTCAAATTTCATCAGGACAATGCAAACAATGCTAACATAAGAAAATGGTAGGAAGATAGGTCACTTGGGCAACCTCCACTTACCTAAGTTATCTGACTGCCACCTCTTCCTAGCGATTGGCGCGAAGTTTGAATTTTGGAGGGAAGATGGGTCAATTCGTCTATCTCTACCAAATTGAGAAAAGATGGGAAAGTAAGAGCACTTGGGCTACCTCCACTAACATGTCACCTGACCGGATGATCTTACTAGGCATTGGCGGGGAAAGACTCGGCCTGTGCTGGACATAAGTATTTATTTTGCATCCACCAGTCTCTATATACGCAATTAGAAGCAGTACCACCATTCAGTGTTTTCGCCATGAGGTCCAGACTCCAACTGACCAAGTACACACTTCTGCTGCCAGAGGGCGCTGTCATCTGTTCTGTGGAATAATCCAAGATGGCGGGGAAAATGGCGGAAAACGGTGTGGCCGCCATGAGCTCTGGAGTCCAACTGACCCAGTACAGAGTAGCACCACCAGAGGGCGCTGTCGTCCCTTCCATGACGTAATCCAATATGGCAGTCTGGTGGTGGGCAGGAAGGGTCTCATAACAGGAAATTCAAGGGTATATTGTTTATTTACAAGAAAATCAGTTTGTGGGTGTTAGATTTCTCTTGCTTATTATTCTCTGCTGTTTGGAAACATGTAGGTCTTGTAAGAAGTAATTACATGGATCAAACATGTTGCATAAGCTAATGTTTGGCACTGTACTCTGGGTGTCTTAACCTAATGTTTAGCCCTTTGTCGGCACTTAACCTATTATTCTGTTAACCCATTTCCTTAAACTATACTACAGCATTTGATACCAAATTAAGTAATTAGTTATATCCTCCCACAATTTTCTGGTACACTTTTCGAATCTCACATGCTTTTGAACGCCATTTCTGGCGCATTCTTCTTCGTCACTCGCCCACTTAAACATTTGTACTGCATTTTACATAAAAATTATTAACCAACTTTTCTGCACTTAATCTGCTGTTCTGCTCATTATCACCCACTCATGCAGACCACCACCCTTAGCTATTGTGCTGCCAACACCACAATGATATAAAAAATTTATGCAAATTAATTAAATCGATATTTTTCACATGTATGGGGTAGCTTCTTTAAATGTGCAGCATCCCATTGGTCGGTAAATTGATGCAGTTTAAACAAAAGATCACTAACAAAAAACACATCCCACCCGACACTGCCACCACCCCCGCCACAGCCGCCATCGCCGCCTCTGCACCCGGCCCCAACACCCCCCCCCCCACTCCCCCCCCTCCCCCCAGCCATAGCTGTCACAGCATCACTCTGGCGTCTCCTCCTCTGCCGTCACGTCCTCGCCGATCACGTGACGTACAGCATACAACCCTGTCCACCTCGCCACAGAACTCCAAGGCGCACTCACACTGATCCTATACATGAAATGCCTCTGCGCAGCACGTGTGTTTACCATTGCTGATGCTATACCTACGAATATTGACGTAACAGACCACGCTATAGAAATCTGTTCCAGAATAGCACAGGCTGCTTTCTCCCTAGTGAACCTAACAGAACATACTAGCTGTGTCCACCGTGCATAACTGTCCCACCATGACTGACACCTCACCGCGAAATGTCCGCTTGGTGACTCACCATCTAAAAGGTTCTCAAAGTTATTCCGATGTCATATGCCTGTGTAAAATATGAACCGAGTCGACCTCTCGGAAATTGTATAATGTTCCATAAATAGTTAAAACTCGCTTTCTTGATGTCTCAGCTTGTATGCATGGAAATTCTTGCCCTAACAAAACCTGTTTACGAAAATAGCGTGGAATAACGCCGAATGCATTCTTCCTCGCGGTCCTAACATGGCACCCCGTCCATCAAGTGTTACCCTTCATGCTTTCAATATACACGAAAGTTCCCACCGCTAAAAGCCTGTCACACTCGCGAAAACACCGTTTATCATAAAAGCATTCTTGTTATTTGGGAGGGGGGGGGGGACATTCAGAACTATTATGTAAACAGAATTTGGAGCACTGTCATACAGACGAGAAAAAAATGGCCGGAATTTTCGGTATCCTACAGCTACAGGTCTGGAAATGTCCTAATGACATAGTGGCAGATGAGTGATGGCATCCCCGCCAGGGATGGATGGTCTTCTTCATCTTGTCTTTGAACACTTGCTTTCTCAGATCTTTCCGCACATACCTTGCTCCCCCCGCCCCCCATCTTGTTCAAACCAGCATGTACATGCTCCTATAGAACTCACCTAGGCGCCATTGTTGATGCGATGATGCATAGCTGCAACGTGGGTCCAGCGCAGAGAGAGGGTTGTTGCGATGCTTCACAGAATAGCATTCCTCCTAGCATTCCTAATGGGACACCCTGTTCGTCATTGAATTTATCTGTCAAACTGCTGCTGCTGCCTGTGCAGGACGATCCTATTAGATATACAGTTTTTGATCCATTGCAGAGGCCAATTTAAGAATTCTTCACCCATACTGTAGGAGGATGATCGTATCCCATGGACTATACGTTAAATCGCAAGATACGCTCCCTGTGGCCCTGTCTCGTTGTTTGAAACTTTATTTATTTTCTGCTGTAACATGCTTTGTACACTTACATACATTTTGTTTTTCTGCCACAACTGTGAGGTCTGTGTCAGGTTCTAAACTGACACTGAGACGTTCTGATCCATCGCTTCTCGCAGAAAACTAGGCGCTGCACAATGTAAATCATATTGTTACTATGGCTACCATAATACGCCACAAACACTGGATGATTTTAAATAAAAGAGATTTACAAGATAATCAAATTGGGGGCGTTTTACGGCGTTGTGGATGGTTTCCAAACTACAGTCCGAAAGTGATTCGCGAGCTCTACATTTAAACTCATCTGTCATAGTCGTGGAATTGCTGATGATTCTACGTTCCATTTCGACTGATTCATCATATTGCAGTCATGTACGCGATCACTGTTTCGGTGCTATCCACCCCAGAAGGTGTTGTCCATCCACCAAAACTCTTTCTCCAACTCAAACAAGTGATGTCGATCAATCATTATGTTGTAACCAACAGCGTACCAGAGGATGGATGGGATGGGAAAGACACCATCGATGTACTCCAATAATAAGCATGACAGTTGATAGAGGGACAATTTTAGCAGTTTTACAGTAATTTCAACACCAACCAATGATGCGACAGCATGTTTCCCAATTTCAGTACCCCTTCTCCACTTTGCGGGTATCATTGCGAACATGGATAGATGAGTGTGCTGTACGTTTACTCATTGTTAATTCTCGAACACATACACCATCAAAATATATCAGACAGCGCTCTACATATAACAACTCGAGCATAGCGCTCAATTTACGATCTATCTCTCTGCGTATGGGAGTCACAGAGCATTTTCACTGACTCATGGTAAAATTAGGGAGTGAAAGACCCTCCTCACACTGTCATTGACCAACTCGCCCTGCAGCACCGTTACCGATTTAATCTGAAACCGACCAGAAGTAGGCGGCCTCACTCCACATCTCATGAATGAATGGAGCTAGCTGAGTCCTCACCCATCCAAGTACACAAGATTTCCCAAGATGCGTCCATGTCGAGGAGGTTAGAATCCTTTATCGGTGTATAGTAACAGATTTGAAAGTGTTGTGATGTACTAGCAGACGGTTAAGAAGAACAAGAAACGGACGATTTTTATGCAGGATGGAGCTCCAGACGGATGGAGTTTGACGCATTTTTACGTAAACCAAGCTATCAGCTCTAAAGTATTGTTCTACAGTCTAGGATCAGTACCTGGAAGGTATTGGCAAGAGAGAACATAAATACATGCACTCCTAAGGCTACAATGTTCTGCACTTAAAATGGGCTACAATGTTAGATTGCTTGCGTTTCTGACCTATCAGTCATATGGAATGTCGAGCTGTTAATATTCCAATGTAAGAAATATATTTCAATTGGATGACATACATCCTTTTTGCAGGTTCCTCTATGATAAACTATGGTAACAAACTGTGAAACGGAAAAACTACTTTCTTAAAACAGTGGCTCTGTGTGTTAAATGCATAATATAGCTTTCCAGAGATGTATAGCATCCACCGCTCACATCCAACGACGGTTCAGGAATTATACTAGGCCTACATCAGTCCTATGTAAAATGATCGTTAGTAACGGCAAATACCTCTTACAAGAAAACAGATAAACGCATAGCAGCAGCGTCTGACATGTGAAAATTACAAGTCATTTGGCCACTAACTCTGTAAACAGCAGATCTGTCAAGCAAATGTATACACAGAGATTGCAGTGCCTCAAAAGCACTTATCGCTAACTTAGTTATGAAGCTGAAGTCTTGATTTTACACCCAAGATGCGACAAGGGGATGGAATACATCGCATAAATCATAGTTCGTTTGAAGGAACGTGTCACGTTTCATCACACATGAGATGGAAGTCCTCTGATGACCGACAGGTTTACTGTTAACGATCACAACTAGATAGTGCTTTAAATCACATAGAAAACATGTGGCTGAATACGAGTCAAATGCAGGCTATGTCACATAACTGATGCACCCTGACAGAACAGTGGAAAAATTGAGCTGCAGCAACTTCCCCCTCTCTAGAATGCATCATCAGTCTACCATTAAATCGTACCTCATTACAGTTCCATCTCAATCGATCACCCCGTCCACTCTCTGTTATCCTTTAACACGGATGCAAGTAAGTTTAGAGGTGGATGGTTCTCTGTCTTCCTGAAAAGCATCAAATACAGTAGTCAGCTCGGAGGTGGATGGTTCTTTGTCTTCCTGAAAAGCATCATTTCGGTGTAAATGCGGTCAATTTATATCTATTCCCCGACATTTTCGCAAGTCTATCGATTTTATGTCAGTTCTATCTATCCGATCACGACATTACCTGTCGTTCTGTGTTCTAAAATTGCTTCTAAATGTAGCACAGCTGCCAACACCAAGCCCAAGTGCACTAATCAGGGGGTGTAGTATAGCACTGTGCTCGATTTTATCCAGTCGCCTCCACATTTGGAGAACATTTCCTCTGTTTTCTGTGTATCTGTGTATGGGCATGTGTCGAAGGTGGCTCCCAGAATCCACAGTAGACCCAAGTTGGCATTCAAATGTGGATCCGCCGTGCGTTATATCCAGAGCGACGTCAGGGTGCAGGTCCACAATATGTCATGCACGAGATAGGATTTGAAGGTGGATCCACCACACACAATGTACGAAGACGTGTTGGGATGCAGATCCACAATATATGACATACGATTTAGCGTTCACGTGTGGATCTGCCATGCACTATATATATCAGGACCGATATTCGGAGGTGGATTCACCACACGTCACACCTCGGGTAGGGGTCACAGGTGGACCAATCACATGCTACGTACGAATACGTGCTCTATGATCGAAGTTTGGTCCACCAGCGGAGAGACTGGGTCCTGGGAGCACATATAAAGCGTGTTACAGAAGAAAAAAATTATGTTTCAAACAACGAGACAGGGCCATAGGGAGCGTATCTTGCGATTTACAGTATAGTCCACGGGTACGATCATCCTCCTACAGTAAAGGTGTTGAAACCTTAAACTGGCCTTTGCAGTGGACCAAAAACCGTATATTTAATAGGATCATCGTGCACTGGCAGCAACAGCAGTTTGACAATTAAATTCAATGACGGACAGGGTGTGCCGTTAGGAATGCTAGGAGGAATGGTATTCTGGGAAGCATCGCAACAACCCACTCTCTGCACTGGACCCACGTTGCAGGTATATATCATCGCATCAGCAATGGCGCCTAGGTGAGTTCTATATTGGATGAAGTTAGTGGAGCTTTTATAGTTCGTAATTTTTCTCTGTTGGATGCTACAGAATAATGGCGATAGCATTTTGGGCTGATAGATGTGAATAGATGTGGATCTGCTTTGGGCTGTAATACCTGTATGTATTTTGGAGACGCACCACAATGTGCACATTTCCACCGAATGGTCGAAACACGGTCCTATTGCACTACGTTAGAACATTCTGTTTGTACAAGGCTTGCAGAGGATGCTCGATATGGCTTTCTCCTACTTCTGCTCAGTTCCGACTTAAATTGGAACGATCACATAGGGAAAGCTGCAGAAATGGGAGACGTTGCAGGACGCGTAGCTACTGACTATAACCATGTTGTAATTTTAATGTAGCAGATAGATTCGAGAAAGGTGACTCGTTTCGAGGTATGGGAGTGCCCGAAATATGATATGGCATCGAGACAGAGTGCATTACAAATACTGGAGAAATATCTAGTGGCGGCGGCGTGAGGAGGTGCCAAATACCTCTTTCATACCACGCTCCTTATCCAAATCACTTTCAAAATTCGATAATTTTATTACAAGGGTGCATTGTTGGCTATGTGTAACTGCACTGCTGGTGTGATAATACCACTGTCTTCGTATTTGTCCAGAAAAACCAATTCATTCGGAGGTAATGCCATACCTCGATTTATAAAGCCAGTATAACTTTCAACATGGATACTTGTGTGCACCTGTAGAACCAAGACTGCTTGTGACAGTAACATACAGTAGTTGTTGTGATCGGGTTTTTTAACATGTGGCTGATTACACGTCTCTTTCTAAGACACAGTGGTAACACTCGCAAGAAAAACTTAAGAGACATGTATAGCCATAGCTGATTTTCTCAAAGTATTATTTTGTATCGTCTCAAATCATGTATAGGTCAAGTACTATACTTAGTAGTAATAAGGTATGTGTGATAGGTTCACCTTGAGCATCTGGCTCATAGACTATGTGTTTGTGCTCCAACACATGCAAATGAGATGAGTGTGGAATACTGCGATAGCAGACGGAAGAGTATCTAAAGTGATAACTATGGCACAGATATTTCTATTTCCAGAGCCACTGACCTAAGAGGGTGTATTTCCGGTACTTCATTCATCGTCGAATGTCATTCAATTGAGATCGCAATCCTAACATTTAATTGTAAGTACAGGCATAAAATATATATGAGGGTGGTTTCTTAGGATGACGATACTGCCTATACGTGCAGCATAGATGAACTGTGCGTGAATGATTCACGTTTCCCAGTAACGGTAGGAGCTGTCAGATTCGAAAAGCCTGTTGGTGTGTAGGGATGTAGATGAATTAACCGTGATGTCCTTTAGACGACTGTATAGCGAACTAATTCTTAGTATGTGTTGTATAGCTTTCGTGATTGCATGGAAATTTGAGAAAATTCAATATGGAGGTGCGTTTGTGCTGGGCCAATATTCCCTCCCACGTAAATTGTTCGTTTGACTGCTTCTGTAAATTTCGCGCCTTTATTTAGTTGAGAGAAGATCGGTTGTAGTATGTGCATCTAGTATGTGGAAGACACATTAGCCAGTTCTCTAGACATGAGAAACACCTTAGTTGACCTTGTAAATTATGGGGATGATTTGGAATCTGCTACATCACCGACATCGGTATTGGTGAGTGGATATATCAGTTTTCTCTATTTTTTCGAGTTTCCAAATAAATGTCTTCGCACATGGGATAAGTTTCTAGTTAGTCAGTGGCGTGCCCCACCTAGCTAAAGTTTCAGGTTCCTAGAGAAATAATTTCCAGTCTGTATCTTGGGAATTGTGTTGTGCAAGCCATTGGTAGGATACTGCTGTGTGCAAACCGTGCGAAAATATATTTCTTCTCGTAATCCCTGAGTCTGGAGATGGGTGTAGAAAAGCAAGCAAGCAGGGAAGCATGTCCCGACTAGAAACAGTAACGCGTTTGTGCTGGAGGGGATGGGGGGGGGGAGGGGGAACGAGCCCAAATTTGTAGAACAGTTCTGAACTTCTGAGAGTTAGTTCGGTCTGCTGAGGGCGCTCTGGTCTCCTGGCGAGGGTGTATGACTGCCTACCTTGCAGGGAGTCTCTAGTGCTGCAAGGAATGTATATGTACAAATGATGTAAGAGGGGCGATTTTGTATGTTTACTATACCGAGACAGTATTTGGTGATATATTGCTGGGATGGAGATGGGTTTTACGCTCTAATAGTCAAGCTCCAGTCCTCAGTGGGAGAGAAGTGTAATTGAGTAAGAGTCTTTCCGTATTTTACTATGTGTTGGGCACATTGCAGGGTTTAATTGCCAGTGCAGTATGGTGATCCGTACAAAATACAATCATAATGCTCTATTCATTCATGAGACATCCTTTGTGCCAGGACGTAGGAGCATGTACATACTGGTTTGAACAAGATGGGGGTGGGGGGCGCAAGGTATGTACAGAAAGATCTGAGAAAGCAAGTGTTCAAAGACAAGATGAAGCAGACCATCCATCTTTGGTGGGGATGCCATCACTCATCTGCCACTGTGACATTAGAACATCTCCAGACCTGTAGCTGTAGGATACCGAAAATTCCGGCCATTTTTTCTCGTCTGTATGACAGTGCTCCAAATTCTGTTTGTGTAATAGTTCTGAATGCCACCCCCACCCGCCCCCCCAAACAACTAGAATGCTTTAGTGATTGACGGTGTTTTCGCAAGAGCGCACAGGCTTTTAGTGGTGGGAACGTTTGTGAATGTTGAAAGCATGAAGGGTAACACGTGATGGACGGGGTGCCACGTTAGGACCGCGAGGATGAATGCATTCGGCGTTATTCCACGCTATTTTCGTAAACAGATTCTTTTAGGGCAAGAATTTCCGTGCAAACAAGCTGAGACATCAAGAAAGTGAGTGTTAACTACACTCCTGGAAATGGAAAAAAGAACACATTGACACCGGTGTGTCAGACCCACCATACTTGCTCCGGACACTGCGAGAGGGCTGTACAAGCAATGATCACACGCACGGCACAGCGGACACACCAAGAACCGCGGTGTTGGCCGTCGAATGGCGCTAGCTGCGCAGCATTTGTGCACCGCCGCCGTCAGTGTCAGCCAGTTTGCCGTGGCATACGGAGCTCCATCGCAGTCTTTAACACTGGTAGCATGTCGCGACAGCGTGGACGTGAACCGTATGTGCAGTTGACGGACTTTGAGCGAGGGCGTATAGTGGGCATGCGGGAAGCCGGGTGGACGTACCGCCGAATTGCTCAACACGTGGGGCGTGAGGTCTCCACAGTACATCGATGTTGTCGCCAGTGGTCGGAGGAAGGTGCACGTGCCCGTCGACCTGGGACCGGACCGCAGCGATGCACGGATGCACGCCAAGACCGTAGGATCCTACGCAGTGCCGTAGGGGACCGCACCGCAACTTCCCAGCAAATTAGGGACACTGTTGCTCCTGGGGTATCGGCGAGGACCATTCGCAACCGTCTCCATGAAGCTGGGCTACGGTCCTGCACACCGTTAGGCCGTCTTCCGCTCACGCCCCAACATCGTGCAGCCCGCCGCCAGTGGTGTCGCGACAGGCGTGAATGGAGGGACGAATGGAGACGTGTCGTCTTCAGCGATGAGAGTCGCTTCTGCCTTGGTGCCAATGATGGTCGTATGCGTGTTTGGCGCCGTGCAGGTGAGCGCCACAATCAGGACTGCATACGACCGAGGCACACAGGGCCAACACCCGGCATCATGGTGTGGGGAGCGATCTCCTACACTGGCCGTACACCACTGGTGATCGTCGAGGGGACACTGAATAGTGCACGGTACATCCAAACCGTCATCGAACCCATCGTTCTACCATTCCTAGACCGGCAAGGGAACTTGCTGTTCCAACAGGACAATGCACGTCCGCATGTATCCCGTGCCACCCAACGTGCTCTAGAAGGTGTAAGTCAACTACCCTGGCCAGCAAGATCTCCGGATCTGTCCCCCATTGAGCATGTTTGGGACTGGATGAAGCGTCGTATCACGCGGTCTGCACGTCCAGCACGAACGCTGGTCCAACTGAGGCGCCAGGTGGAAATGGCATGGCAAGCCGTTCCACAGGACTACATCCAGCATCTCTACGATCGTCTCCATGGGAGAATAGCAGCCTGCATTGCTGCGAAAGGTGGATATACACTGTACTAGTGCCGACATTGTGCATGCTCTGTTGCCTGTGTCTATGTGCCTGTGGTTCTGTCAGTGTGATCATGTGATGTATCTGACCCCAGGAATGTGTCAATAAAGTTTCCCCTTCCTGGGACAATGAATTCACGGTGTTCTTATTTCAGTTTCCAGGAGTGTATTTATGAATTTCCGAGAGGTCTACTCAGTTCTTATTTTACACAGCTATATGACATCGGAATAACTTTGAGAACCTTTTAGATGGTGAGTCACCAAGCGGACATTTTGCGGTGAGCTGTCAGTCACGGTGGGACAGGTATGCATGGCTGGACACAGCTGATATGTTCTGTTAGGTTCACTAGGGAGAAAGCAGCCTGTGCTATTCTGGAACAGATTTCTATAGCGTGGTCTGTTACGTCAGTATTCATAGGTATAGCATCAGCAATGGTAAACACACGTGCTGCGCAGAGGCATTTCATGTATAGGATCAGTGTGAGTGCGCCTTGGAGTTCTGTGGCGAGGTGGACAGGGGTGTGTGCTGTACCTCACGTGATCGGCGAGGACGTGACGGCGGAGGAGGAGACGTTGTGGAACTGGGCTGCTGCGAGGAGCCTGGTTGCCGCAGCCCTAACCCGCTAGACTGAGGGAGGGTGACTCCTGGACGCCAGAGTGATGCTGTGGTGGCGGCGTTGAGTGTAGAGTGGCAGGATGTGTTTTTTATTAGCGATCTTTTGTTTATACTGTGTTCCATCGAGTTCACCGACCAAAAGGGTGCTGCGAATTAAAAAAAAGCTACCCCATACATGTGATAAATATCGATTTGATTAATTTGCATAAATTTTTTATATCAAAGTTTTATTAGAAGTACAATAATTAAGGGTGGGGGTATGCATGAGTGGGTGACAATGAGCAGAACAGCAGGTTATGTGCGGAACAATAGGTTAATTTGCATAATTTTTATGTAAAATGCAGTACAAAAGTTTAAGGGGGTAGGTGACAAAGAAGAATGCGCCAGAAATGGCGTTCAAAAGCATGTGAGATTCGAAAAGTGTACCACAAAATTGTGGGAGTATGTAACTACTTACTTAATTTGGTATCAAAGGCGGTATAATAGTTTAAGGAAATAGGGGTGACATGGAAAACCACTAAACGGAATAATATGTTAACTGCCGACAAAGCGCTAAACATTAGTTTAAGACACTCAGAGTACAGAGTCAAACATTAGGTTATGCAACATGTTTGCTCCATGTAATTCCTTCTTACAAGACATACATGTTTCCAAACAACAGAATGATAAGCAAGAGAAATCCAACACCCACAAACTGATTTTCCTATAAATAAACAATATACCCTTGAATTTCCTGTTATGAAACCCTTCCTCTCCACCACCAGACCGCCATCTTGGATTAGGTCATGGAAGGGACGACAGCGCCCTCTGGTGGCGCTACTCTGTACTAGGTCAGCTGCACTCCGGAGCCCCTGGCGACCACACTGTTTTCCATCAGTTTCCCCGCCATCTTGGATTACGTCATAGAACAGATGATAGAGCCCTCTGGTGGCAATACTGTGTACTAGGTCAGTTGGAGACTGGACCTCGTGGATGGTGGTACTGCCTCACAGGTCGAGTCCTTCCCCATCATTCCCTAGGAAGATATGGCCGTTGGGTGACTTAAGTTAGTGGAGGTAGCGCAAGTGCCCTTTCTTTCCCGTCATTTTCTTAGGTTAGAAGAGGTTGCATTGTCCTGATGGAATTTGAACTTCCTGCCAGGGGGGTGGCAGGGGAGTGTGGCACTTTCCCACCAGAGAGGCCAATTATTTGATCAATTTAATTAAGTATCAATCAAATTGATAAGAGTGAGAGAGGTGCCTATTCCAATAACTCAGACCTGAAAGTGTACCTGTAGCAGCATGAGAGGAGGGGGTTGGTAGAGGGGGAGAGGGTGGGTGGGACATTAGGTTAAGTACATGTCAATCAAAAGGAAATGGGTTTGAGATGGAAAAGCACTTAACAGAACAATATGTTAACTCAGACCTGAAAGTGTACCTGTAGCAGTGAGGGGTTGGGGGTTGGGAGGGGTTGTGGGAACAACAGGCTAAGTGCAGTTACATGGAAATACACTAACAGCACAATAGATTAAGTACCTGTCAATCAAAGGAGAACAATGGGTTAGGTAGCTGTCAATCAAAGGAGAACAATAGGTTTGCCCCTGAGTGCATACCATCCCCTGATGTAGGCAACCTGCAGTAACAAAATGGACCAGCTTCTGCTTTGTCCCCCTACTCGGGCAAACAGAGTCCACATTGCTAAACTGCATTGCTGCAGACAACAGTCAGGCTCATTTGCCTATGGTACATTGTATTATTATCTATGAGAGGAATAGTAAACATTAAAACCGACAATGGCCCCCAATTCGCGTCCTCAGAGTTTGAAGCGTTCTGTGCTGCTAATGGCATTCGCCATCTAACCTCAGCCCCGTTCCACCCTCAGTCGAACGGCGAGGCTGAACGCTTTGTGCGTACATTTAAGTTGCAGATGAGCAAGTTGCATGCCACACACACTCGCGAGTGCACGCTGTGGACTTTCCTTGCTTCCTATCGCTCTCAGCCGTGCGGCACCCGTTTCCCAGCGGAATTGCTACATGGCCGCACCCATCAGTTGCTCCTGCAGCTATTGCACCCACTGCTGCTCGCTCCCACTACTTCGCCTCGTTCTGGCTTGGCGCCGCTTGATTTGGTGTTCTATCGCGTTTTCTCTGGCAGGCAGCACTGGGGGCAGGGGCGCATTCTTCGCCAGCTTGGCCGCACCTTATTTCTCATTTCTGGTCCTCCAGCACTGTCAAGCGACACTGGAACCAGATCCATTTGTGCCTTCCTCGGTTTTCCGGCTCTGGTTGTCTTCCGGCAGAATTGGAGGCTTCGCAGCTTCCCCCACTTCGGCCCACGACACCACCGACGGCGCCTCCACCCCTTGCGCCTGCGCCGCGGCGCGCCAGCCGTCGCCGCCGCTGCCAGTCTGGTCTCCTGCACCGGACAGGAGCCTCTCGCCGCCGCCGCCGTCTTCCTCCGCGGTGCCAGAACCGATGGACACTGAGGCTGCTGTCCCGCCGCTGCCGTCGTCGACCATGGAGGTCGTTGCTCCACCTCCTCATTCGAGCATACCCAGTAGTGGTGTGTGGCCTGGGAAGGTTTCCCGCAGGGCGTTTTCCTCGCCCCCTCGCGAGCAATTCGGGTTCGTGGGTGGACAGCGCGCCCCGGCCGTGCGGCTGTCCGCCCCTTCAGCTGCGCCGCCCCTGGGTCCCTCCACCCGCCGTCCGAAGCCATACTCAATGACGGAACGCCGTTTCAGGGGGAAGGGATATGGTATCAATAGCAGCGATGCCACGGCGTATAAAAGTTCTTAGGTTGGCATTACCACGAGACACCGACGGCAGCACCCTCTACCCGGTACTGTGGAGCTCTATGAGCTCCGCTAGAGATTCTCCCCATTTGATCAAGAGCAGACGGGCGGGACACTTTGCTTCAGCTTTGCTCTACATACAATAGGTCTCACCATTGCACATCATTGCAAGTTATGTAACCATGTATTAACTTGTTTTTTGCACCAGTAAACCACTTACTTATGTGCAGTACCGATGTATTTTTCCTGCTCCTGCTCCTACCCATGTGCCGCCTTCCAGGCGTGATACAAAATGGACTACCAGAGAAATATTCGCCAATGATTATGGGTTTGGAAAGTTCGGGAATACCAATTACAGTGGATAGTGTTAAAGGAAAGATTCTACAGGATGTTAAGAATGAACCAGATTCTAATGCTTCAGAAAAAGAAACAGCTTTGGTTTTATACTCTATGTACAAGAAGAAGAAGCCACTACGATGTTTCAGATGCCAGATAATTGGAAATTTTGCTTCAAAGTGTAACGAAAAGTTAGGTATGAAAGAAAAGAACCTTGTCAACTGTAGTAGTCCTGAGTAAAGACTACCGATAAAGGTAAGGCATTCTCTGTTTTTTTACTCTTTTAATGAAACGAGTGATGATCATGCAGAATGGTTCCTAGATTCAGGAACATATGTGCACATTACCAAAGCTCCGACAAGTTTGTATGATGTTCAGTCAAGGACTGACATTGGAATTTCCACAGTTGACAGATCCAAGTTAAGGTGTGAACTCGCAGGAAAAGTGGATCTTAATTTGCTTGTGAATGGGGAAAAGGAAATTGTTACTGCTCATGATGTACATTATGTAAAGAATATTGCAACTAATTTGTTGTCAGTAAGATAAATAGTAAAGAAGGGTAATAAGATATCTTCGATATAGAGGGAGCCAAAGTGGTGAGATTGTAGCTACTGCAAGTAATGTAAGAGGTATTTACAAAGTGAATACAGTTCAAAATACTGCTGAAACAGGAAATGACTCTGTTTATGCTGCAAAAGGTTTCTTGTGGCATAGGAGATTTGGACATTTGAATAGGAAAAGTATGACTTTACAGAAGAATATGGCAACTAGGATGTAAAATTACGGAATGATTAATGTTCAATGTGAGGTGTGTTTGCAAGGGAAGCAGGCTAGATTGCCATTTAAATCGACTCAGAGCAGATCTACCGAACACATACACTCATATCTCTGTGGACCTATGGGGAATAAATGCTTAGGAGGTAGCTTCTATTTCCCGACATTCATTTCTCTAGGTACATACATGTTTATTTTATAAGTAGCAAGGATCAAGTGAATGATGTATTTATTGTTTATTGGAAAATGGTCGAAAGACAGACTGGGAAGAAAATTAAAATTATTAGATGAGACAATGGATCAGATATGTAAACAGACAGTTTAAGGAACAGTTGAATGGAATGGGTATTAGGCACCAGACTATCATTCGCTACAGTCATTCTCAGAATGGAGTTGCAGAATGAGCCAACATAACCATTGTAGAAAAGGCAAGAAATATGTTAAGCGATGCTGAGCTACCTAAGTGTTTTTGGGCAGTGTATTTAATTAACAGATCACCTATCAAAGTTGTGAGACACAAGACACCTTATGAAGTATGGACTGGATAGGAACCGGATCTAAAGCACTTAAAAGTCTTTGGATGTGAAGCCATGGTTCAGATTCCAAAACCATTAAGACGAAAAGTGCGATGCAAAATCTCAAAAATATATTTTTGTTGGCTACTGTGAGGATTCAAAAGGCTACAGATTTTATAATCCTGTGAATAAGAAGATAATAAGTATTAAAGATGTAGTATTTTTGGGAGATTATAAACCTAAAATAAAGGAAAGTAGTCAAAATGATACAGTAATGCAACAAAGCATAATGTGTGATAGTGCTGAAACAGAGATGGAAACTGAAACAGAGGAAGACGAGAATAAAGAGAAAGCCGATGTGTTACCTGAGAATCAAAATAATGGTTCAAATGGCTCTGAGCACTATGGGACTTAACATCTGAGGTCATAAGTCCCCTAGAGCTTAGAACTACTTAAACCTAACTAACCTAAGGACATCACACACATCCATGCCCAAGGCAGATTTCGAACCTGCGACCATTGCGCTTGTGCGGTTCTAGACTGAAGCGCCTAAAACCGCTCGACCACAGTGGCTGTCCGAGAATCAAGTTGAGGAAGAGGATTCAAAAGAGGAAGTCAGTTTAAGGCGCTCTTCATGTATAGCAAAACCAAAAGAATATCCAGATTATGAAATGTATGCTGCCCAAACAATCAACAATGAACCAATCACAGTTGATGTAGTTTTAGCAAGTTCAAATGCACAAGATTGGAAAAAAGGTTATTGAAAAGAAGCTGCAATCTTTTGTGGATAATGATACATATGAATTGGTTGAAAATAAAAAGCCACCAAGAACAAGATGGATGTTTAGTATGAAAAATCCTGAGAGTGCAATCCCAAAATTCAAAGCCATATTGGTAGTTGAAGGATATTCCCAGAAAGAATAAATAGTTTACAATGAAACTTTCTCACCAGTGGTGAAGAATTCATCATAAAGATACCTTCTAGCTCTTGCAGTAAAGGAAGACGTATTAATTTATCAAATGGATGTGAAAACAGCCTACCTGAATGGAAGCCTGGAAGAGGAAATACACTCCTGGAAATGGAAAAAAGAACACATTGACACCGGTGTGTCAGACCCACCATACTTGCTCTGGACACTGCGACAGGGCTGTACAAGCAATGATCACACGCACGGCACAGCGGACACACCAGGAACCGCGGTGTTGGCCGTCGAATGGCGCTAGCTGCGCAGCATTTGTGCACCGCCGCCGTCAGTGTCAGCCAGTTTGCCGTGGCATACGGAGCTCCATCGCAGTCTTTAACACTGGTAGCATGCCGCGACAGCGTGGACGTGAACCGTATGTGCTGTTGACGGACTTTGAGCGAGGGCGTATCGTGGGCATGCGGGAGGCCGCGTGGACGTACCGCCGAATTGCTCAACACGTGGGGCGTGAGGTCTCCACAGTACATCGATGTTGTCGCCAGTGGTCGGCGGAAGGTGCACGTGCCCGTCGACCTGGGACCGGACCGCAGCGACGCACGGATGCACGCCAAGACCGTAGGATCCTACGCAGTGCCGTAGGGGACCGCACCGCCACTTCCCAGCAAATTAGGGACACTGTTGTTCCTGGGGTATCGGCGAGGACCATTCGCAACCGTCTCCATGAAGCTGGGCTACGGTCCCGCACACCGTTAGGCCGTCTTCCGCTCACGCCCCAACATCGTGCAGCCCGCCTCCAGTGGTGTCGCGACAGGCGTGAATGGAGGGACGAATGGAGACGTGTCGTCTTCAGCGATGAGAGTCGCTTCTGCCTTGGTGCCAATGATGGTCGTATGCGTGTTTGGCGCCGTGCAGGTGAGCGCCACAATCAGGACTGCATACGACCGAGGCACACAGGGCCAACACCCGGCATCATGGTGTGGGGAGCGATCTCCTACAATGGCCGTACACCACTGGTGATCGTCGAGGGGACACTGAATAGTGCACGGTACATCCAAACCGTCATCGAACCCATCGTTCTACCATTCCTAGACCGGCAAGGGAACTTGCTGTTCCAACAGGACAATGCACGTCCGCATGTATCCCGTGCCACCCAACGTGCTCTAGAAGGTGTAAGTCAACTACCCTGGCCAGCAAGATCTCCGGATCTGTCCCCCATTGAGCATGTTTGGGACTGGATGAAGCGTCGTCTCACGCGGTCTGCACGTCCAGCACGAACGCTGGTCCAACTGAGGCGCCAGGTGGAAATGGCATGGCAAGCCGTTCCACAGGACTACATCCAGCATCTCTATGATCGTCTCCATGGGAGAATAGCAGCCTGCATTGCTGCGAAAGGTGGATATACACTGTACTAGTGCCGACATTGTGCATGCTCTGTTGCCTGTGTCTATGTGCCTGTGGTTCTGTCAGTGTGATCTTGTGATGTATCTGACCCCAGGAATGCGTCAATAAAGTTTCCCCTTCCTGGGACAATGAATTCACGGTGTTCTTATTTCAATTTCCAGGAGTGTATATGTGATTCTACCTGATGAAGCTAAGCGATCTTATCAAGGGAAAAGGTGAATTTAGCGTTTGAAGAAAGGCATATATGGATTAAAGCAAAGTGGCCATTTCTGAATAAATGTTTGCATAAAGTTTGATAAAACTAGGCATGTTACAGTCAATCCCAGTATATATCATAAAACGAACAACGAAGAAATTGCAATCATGGCGACAGGGGTAGATGTTTTTTTTTTTTTGTTTTAACCAATAATGAAACTCAGAAGGACTTTTTTAAAGAACAGTTATGGTCAGAATTTAATATGCATGATTTAGGGGAAATTAATCAATACTTAGGCATGAAGATTCTAAGAAGTACCAACAAAGAATAATTATGGATTGATCAATCTCTGTACACAAGGAAGATCTTAGAAAAGTTCAATATGGAAAACTGTAAACCTATTTCTACTACTATGGAAAACAATGCAAAACTGCTAATAACAGATGATGACAAGAAATGTAAGGAAAGTGCACCCTATTTGGAAGCTGTAGGAAGTCTACTGTTCTTAGCACAGACTCCCAGACCAGACATTTGCATTTGCTGCAAGTACAGTAAGCATGTTTTGCAGTGATCCAAGAGAAAATCACTGGATGCCAGTCAAGATAATATTCAGATATTTAAATGGAACTGCTGATTATAAGTTAAAATATTCTAAAACTGGAAATGCAAATTTAGAAGGATGCAGTGAGATAGACTGGGGAAATGAGCTGGAAAGCAGGCACTCCATCACTGGAAGTTGTTTTAGACTATGGGAGGATTGATATCTTGGTCACGTATGAGACAAAGAACTGTTGCTTTGAGTACAGTAGAAGCTGAATATATGGCCTTGTCCTCCACTATCCAAGAAGCTCTTTGGATCTGTACACTGATGAATGAAATAGAATCTCCTACAACATCGAAGCCAACTACCAAACTTGCAAAAAATAATGTCACCAGTGTAAGATCCAAACATATTAACATAAGGCATCACTTTATAAGATGACATGTGGAACAGGGAAATATAATCCTCAGTTATCAATGCACAGAACAAATGTTATCTGATCTCCTAACCAAGCCTCTCAGTAAGGACAAATTTCAGAAGCTGGTGAAACATTATGATTTAACCTCGGATGTATAGCGTTAAGTATTTCGATTCGTGCTGAATGTCTTCATTGCTGTTAGGATAAAAAAATATATATCCAACCTCTAAATGATTGCACAACTTAACATAAGATCAACAACAGAACAACTATATATTTTTTTTAATACTTCACAGATCACTAATACAAAGAACAAATACGTCAAAGATACTTGCACATATGTAACAGAAACAAATATGTACTTGTAATATTATTTACAATCCTTTAACACTCTCCCACAAATTCATATTTCATCACCAAATCAAGAATTTTGCTCAATCTTTATTTTCATTAGTTACTTCCATCCCAATCAAAGTTTTCATTCTTGATAACTTCTTTGCTGACAAGCCCTTAGTAAGAACGTCAGCTGCCTGATCTTGTGTTGTAGCATACTCGACATTGATTTTCTTGTCATTGACTAACTGTTGTACATATTGATAGTGTGTTTCAATATGCTTAGATCGTTCTTAGAATCCTGCGTCTTTGATGTATTTAATAGCACTTTGATTGTCAATGCGTAAAGTAGGAATTGAACTGTTTTCAGCCACGTCAATTTCTTTCAATGAAAGATCGAGCCATACTAGAGATTTACTTGCCTCACTGGCAGCAACAAATTCATCTTCCATTGATGATTGTGCGACACATTTCTGTAGTTTACTTTTCCACATTACTGGTCCACCACAAAACTTCATTAAAACTCCAGTTGTTGAACGTCTAGTCAATTTTTCACCTGGATAATCAGCATCGCTATAACCTTCTGTAGCAGAATTGTTCGTTTTCCTAAACTGAATTCCATCGTTTATTGTACCCTTTAAATATCGAAGAATTCGTTTAATTAATTTTGGGTGTGCTTCAGTAGGCGAATCTTGTGCTCTTGAAGCAATATTTACATAACTTTAAACACTCATACCAACATTTTGCTGCTTGCTTCAGTCCATACAAGCTTCGATGCAATCTGCAAACACAGCCTGTGCCATCATGTTAACCTTGCGGTTGTTGCATGTAAATTTCTTCCTCCAATTTACCATTCAAGAATGCTGTTTTAATGTCAACTTGTTTGATGCTTCAATTTCTTTGAACAGCAACACACAATAGGGCTCTCAGAGTTTCAAACCTAACCACAGGACTGAAAGTTTCAGAAAAATCAAGCCCTGGCCTTTGGCTAAACCCTTTTGCAACTATACTTGTTTTGGACCGTACAATGTAATTGTTAGTATTCAATTTAATTGCAAACACCCATCGATTTCCAATAGCCTTCCTTCCAACTGCAAAATCAACTAGTTTCGAAGTACCAGCCTTTTGATGTGAGTCCATTTCTCCATCCATTGCAGCTTTCCAATTTTCTACATCTGAGGATTTCACTGCTTCACCATAGTTCCTTGGAACTCCTCTCAGAATCATCATCTTGGGTCGCACAGGTTCAACTAGGTAACGTATCAGCCCTCTAATTGTTTGTCTGGCCCTCAAAACTCGATGCCCATCTGCATTTTCAGTCGCTTCTACATGATCTTGATGATCCAGACTTGTAATATTTTGTTTTGATATTTCGTCATCATTAGAATCAGATGATTCTGTGTCATTCATAGTCGATATGTCAGCTAATTAGGTAACACTACTCTTCAATGATTGCTTCAATATTTCACCCCTGAATTTTCCATCTCGACTAACAATAACTGAATGCATATCTGGAAGGTATGCACAATACCCATGGTCATCATAACCAACTTTATAACCTTTCAGAGATTTGGTATCAAACTTTCTCCGTTTCTGTGCTGGAATCCAGACAAAACATTCTGTCCCAAATACATTTAGATGATTAAACTGACTCTTCCTTCTCAAAAATAATTCTGTTGGTGTCTTTCCTTTAACCTTAGTTGGCCAGTTCGGTTCAGAGTATGAGTAGCTGCAAGGATAGCTTCTCCCCATAAAGTTTTTGGAATATGCTTTGCTGACTGAAGCCATGAATGTACCATTTCGCAGATAATCCTGTTTTCACGCTCAGCTACTCCATTTTGCTGTGGTGTATATGGCACAGTCAAAGAATATCTCAATCCAGTTGACTCAGCATATCTTCTCACATCATTATTGTCAAACTCCTTCCCACCATCAGTCTGCAGTTCTTTAATGGCACATGGAGCTCGTGTTTTCACCAACTCAATGAATATTGGCAACTTCTCCTTTACCTCATCCTTTTTCCGTAAAATATATGTCACTCTGAAGCTTGAGAAGTCATCTTTAAAAACAAGAAAACATCGATGGCCAGCTAAATTGTTTTCTTCCATTGGACCACAGATATCAGCGAAGATTAATTCACCTGGGCTAGTTGACTTGTCAACTCGTGAAGCAAAAACTAGCCTATGATGTTTACCTAGCATACCACCTTCACATAATCCATTGTCTAACCTTACATTGATATCATGAGCAGTCAAAAATGATTGTGCATGTTCTTTGTTGTGGGGCCCAAACCTTTCATGCCACAATCGAAGAGTATCAGAAGCGTCCTTTACTACACAGGACTTTCCTTGCTTAATCACTTTCACTGCCAACCAATAACGTTCATTCTTGCTTTTAGATACAGCAATAACAATTGGAATAATGTCTCAAAAAATAACCACATTTTTGATGCTTTGATCAATACCTTTTTCTCCAGCCTTTTTAACAGAGAATAAATTACAAGCAACATCTGGACAATACCACACATCTTCAAAATATCCTCTAGTCCACTCTCTTCCATTAAAAGTTTCAACATCGATACGACCACTCTCAAATGCTTCGATATGCACATTATTTTTAGCACTGTACATTTTCTGTGGTACATCAAATGGTTCAAATGGCTCTGAGCACTATGCGACTTAACTTCTGAGGTCATCAGTCGCCTAGAACTTAGAACTAATTAAACCTAACTAACCTCAGGGCATCATACACATCCATGCCCGAGGCAGGATTCCAACCTGCGACCGTAGCGGTCGCTCGGTTCCAGACTGTAGCGCTTAGAACTGCATGGCCACTCAGGCCGGCTGTGGTACATCAAAAGGAGTGTATAAAACATACCAGTCTTGACGATTTGTAACGTGATGTGTCACGCCACTATCAATATACCACTCGTCACATTCTGATACATCTACATATGTAGGTAAATTACATACTTTCATCAAAGTTTCTTCTGGAATTTCTCGTGACAATATTTTCACAGCTGATAACATTGCACAACCACCACCACCACCACCACCACTAGGACAGTTCCTGGAGATATGACCTTTGATTTTGCATTTAAAACACACTATGCCCGTTTTGCAGTCTTTCGAAATGTGTCCAATCTTACCTCATGAAAAACATTTCTTCACATTGTGGTTGCTTGAATTTTACATCTTTTTTTGCTTCGTTGCTGAGTAGATACACTTTCCTTGGTTCTTGAAAAGATTGCAGCAGCTACATTTGTTTCTTATCTGTCTTGAATTAGCAGCTCATAATTCAAACACCTTTTCTGTAGTTTATGCCATGTTTTGTCATCTTGTGGTAGATCATGCCAAGTTACATAAATGTGATGAAATTCTTTTGGCAGTGTCTGAAGCAAACGTGCACACAAATCAGCTTCCCCTATTGGTTTATTTTGCATAGACATGTTTATTTGTACTTCATCAAATTTTGCTAAATGACCTTGCATAGCGTCTGACCATTCCCATTCGATAATGTGAAACTTATGTCGCAACAAGTTGAAATATGCTCACTATTTTTATATACTGTACTTAGCATATTACGTGACAGTACCTTTTCCGTGAAATGTTTACAAGATGATATTTGTCTTGGCTTCAGTCGTCTAGTGCAAGTATGATTCCACAGTGCAGTTTTGTCGGCTGCACAAATGACCTGGTCAATGCGTTTGCCTCATTTTTGGTGCTTCAAATACCATTTCTTCGAATGTGGTTTCTTCTTAAAGTTTATATAAAAAAAGTAGTAACATAATTCATTTTTTCCTGTTCACTAGCAAATTATTTATAACGGCGACCTGCACATTGTTCTACCGTCAACACACACCAAGAGATCACTGCCGACTGACTACAGTCAAAGACGACTCCAACGTCAAAGATATTTTACACAACACACAAGCTTCCACTTGTAATCTGTCTCTTTGATATTCTTCGTCATATCTACTAACAGTAATTAATATGCTGTCACTCTCAAAAATATAAGTAAATTAGCATAAAATAAGGCAAATTACAATTTTAAAAAATTCTGACAAAAACATAAGAAAACATTTACAACTTCCCTCATTTAATTTAGTATCGACAAATCCAGTAGAAAGTAACACATCTCCCAGATCCATTACAAAGTCGATATTTTCAGCAGACCGAATATCGTAAATCTGGTGTAATTTATCCCAAACATCTTTTGCAGTTTCACATGTAGCTACTCGAAGTAGCGGTTTTGTTTCTAGTGACAAAAGAAAACGTTTCTTCACTTTTGAATTCGCTTTCATCCAAGCACTTAATTTCGTTACATAATCTTCAACATTTGTTTCCGGTTTCACAAAAGATCCGCATACAACATTGTAAAGAGCGTCACATTCCAAGACAGCCTTCATGAGAATATGCCAGGCAGGCCAATTTTCTTCGACATTTAATAATTTTTCAACCTGTTTTTTTCTTCAGTGATGATGTTTTGCCCCTATTTTCTGTTTACGCTTACAAACATGTCGAATAACTTCGTAAACTGTCTGCAAAAAGGGTGATGGCGTCGCAAGCCGTCTGCTTGAATTAGTCGATTCTGACACTATTAAACACGTCTTAATTATATATCAAATCAATGGTAATCGGAACCACGCTTATCTGCTAACATGTTAGGATAAAAATATGCACATCCAACCCCCAAATGATTGCGCAAAGATTTATTAAAGTGCCAGAACTAAACATAAGATCAACAACAGAAGAACTCTGTGGCTTGGTGCTAAAAAGGCCAATGTCCAAAATCTCCATTTTCAGATACGGCTGATTGAAGTTTTGCTACGCAGTTCTCAATGGAATTAAACTGCAACAAATTGGTGTACTGACATTTTTTCTTTCATTTTATTATTTTATGTACATTGTGGCCCATATATATTTATTTTAAAAAATTACCTATTTCTAATTTTATCAAGGACATTTGCCTTTTTTTAAAGTATTTTCTTTGGGTTTTAATATAGGACTTTGGCCCTTATGTTATTAATACATGACTGCTTTTTACGTTGTTACAAATTATTATTACTGAAATACCACATTTATTTGTCACGATACGCACAAATGCGGGCTAATAACAATATTTAGAAAGTATTAGAGCATTATGTAAGAGGAATGAACGCACAATTAGAATACTGTATGTTTCATTTTTTTATTTTGTAGTAATATTTCATGAACAACATGCCGATGATACTTTCAAACTGTTCAAGTAACAGTGTAGATACAACATGTAAAAACGGTTTAGTTATTACTAGTTTTAAATAATAGTGTCATTAATTACAACTTGTTAGTACACATACATTAGAAGTTATAAACAAAGTAGAAATTAGAACTTTATGAGGTAAAGAATGATACTAGGTCAGCTAAAACACACACTAGTTCTCCTTGTCTTCTAACTCACAATCAGTGTCATCATCCCCATTTGGAGGTGAATGCCAAACAATTGACGAAAGTGGCGTAGTACATCCTGCCACTGCTACTTATGAATGGCATCAAAGATTTCAGGTCATTTAATTTTTCTTTTGACAGAGGAAGTGGTTGGTTTGATATAGGCTCCTGGCTAGCTTGGTTTTTGCTCCCATGCCATTTCCCTTTTTTTCTACTTATGTCCAATACTTTGAACGGTACATAATCTTGAAGAGTGGTTTTCTACAACAACCTGCCATGTGAACCTTCATTAAACGCGTATTTAACCCACCTAACACTGTTCCAATACACATTTCCACTTCGGTGTTTTCAGTCCTGTGGATGAAGATGTTTTTCATGACGGACTTGGAATCAAAGAACTCCCTTTGCTCCATTTCGAATACAATAAGATTTGGATCACACTGTATGTACCTCATGAAGGTCACCCAATTCCTTGGAATTTCAATGGGGTTTACAGATTTTTTCTTTGCTCTCTCAATAAGGGCATGAATTGTGTCAGCTTCCATATGAGTTTGACCTGGCTCTAAGAATTTATGGTGGATAACAAGTGGATGCCCTTCTTCGTCACGTTTTTGCACGACATAAAGGAACATTGCGCTAACAAAGATGTTTCTTGTTTGACCTGGACAACAGTCGCTGTAGAATATTACTTCTGATACTTCTTTGTCTAGGTACTTCATCAGACATGAAGCAGTTTCTTGGCTACCACGTTTGGCAATGGTTTCATCCCACATGAAGCACATTTTTCGTTTTGGATTAGCATGATTACATATAGTGTGAGATTATAGGTCCAGAGCTGCCTCTTGTAAAAAGATACTCCATTCACTAAAAACAGCGTTGCAAGGCACTTTTGCAAATCGAAGGTAATGACAGCTAGCTTTTTATCCTTCAAAGACAACTTCTTGTCTATATCCTTCTGTTTATACACAGCTTTGGCAATGTCAAGGTGTTCATTTTTCAACTTTTCAGCATTTATTCACTCTTCTTCTTGTTCGGTAGATTTAATAATCATATCAAATTTATCACATTTTGCACAAGTACCATTTTTGGCCTTTTTAAATTGATAGTTGAAATTTTCCGCAAACATCTGCCTGTAAAAAGACCTACTCTAAGATATGATGTTTTTCTCTGTACAAAAGTCCACATATAGTTTGTACATTTTAGAAATTGTCAGATTGAGTGAAAGGTACTTTCTTGCTGTATGTGAACGAGAGTAATGAGATTCAATGGCAGGAAACATCTGTCTATGATCGAGAATAATCTTCCATGCCTCTTGAGACACTTTTGGCTTGTTCCCATGCTTTACCCGCAGATCTTCAGCACACATACCTGAGTTCGATTTCCTTTTTTCTCCGTTACAACTCGTACTTTTTTTAAGGTGACGTCAAGTGTATTTGAAAACATTATTTGAGAGACTGCAATATGCTCACTAGATTTAGGGAGTAAATAGAGGCGAGTGAATTTTCGCCTACTCTCCAATTCTCTACCATCTCGTAATCTTTGCCGAGCTTTACCTTTTTCACAAACCAATCCTGCTATGAATTGGTTTTTTGCTTCATTACTTAATGAGTAATACTCTGCAAATATAGTTTGTCTTTCAATTTCACTGAATTTTTCGAAACACGTCAGCCTACATGTACAGGCTGCTTTAAGACCTTTGGCCTTAACCGTTTTTCCTGTAGCATTTTTATATTCTAAACCTGCATTTCTTCTTTTCTTCCTTATTTCTCTTGCCCACGGGTTTTGATTCCTTATCCTTTTTCTGGTAATATTTCCTACAACCTTATTTCTTCCACGTTTTTTCATTGTCGATGCACTTTTTGTTCCTGAAATAAATTTTCGTGTTCGTTCTCGTCATTACTCAATTCACTCAAAGCATTCATTTCGTTTGGTGTGTTCACGAGATTCAGTTCATTCGCTTCATTCTGTCCATTCGCTTCACTGCCTGTATCGCTTGAATTACCTTCCGAGGGAAAATACTCATAAGAGAAAAAGTCATTTAGATCGCCACAATCAGGTGGTGAGCTGCCGACATCAATCTCATTACTAAGTTGTAAAAATTCTTCGTCAGTGCACGATAGTGCCTGTTGCTGGGGCTTCCGAGACGGACCTGAAGAGAACGTGTATGCGAATAATTTGTTTAAAACACAAATATACTAATAATTGCTAATTTAATACTGATTATTATAGCGTAAAGCAAACAAAACTAATGCTAAAGAGTCAAGTGTAATAAAGTAAAAGGAATAAAACAAGTTTTAATTACCTTTGCTTGGAATTTCTCTCAAACCCATTTGTAGCAGCTTTTTCCCTCTTGTTGCCATCTTGTAACCTTTGTAATAATGGTCTAACTGGCGTTTAAACAAACACTAAAAAACAATCTCGACAAGCGATTTCAATAGTGTCAACACACAATTACACAACAGTGTCAACACAAGGTTATACAACAATGTCAATACACGTTGCTTGACGGGGGGCCAATGTCACAAACACATATGGGTTAAAAGGGCCAATGTGCCGTTTGGCCCTTTTATTTATACAAAAATATATTTCAAACGGGCTTAAGTGTATATTGGCCTTTCTTCCCATTAATGCTATTCTGACATTCCGTCGTGCCATAAATGAATCTGTATCTCTGTTAATAAAGGAGATGGACATTGGCATTTTTTACACCAAAACTGTGACCTTACGGATAGTGTCGTAGAGCCAATAACTGAAAAACGTTGATTTTGGACATTGGCACTTTTAGCACCAAGCCACAAAACTATATATTAAAAAAAAAACTTCACGGATCTCTAATGCAAAAAACAAATATATCAAAGATACTTGCGCACATGTAACAGAAACAATAATGAACTTGTAATATTATTTACAATCGTTTAACAGTTGCTAACTCCATTCTCATTAGTTGACTGCACTGTCGGGACTTATTTTAGGAATGGAGCGAATTAGAGTACATGTGGAATCCTGACTGCACGTAATCGATTACCACAATAATTACGATGTATCGATTAATTGCAATTAATCGCCGATCCCTGGAAGTGTTTACAATAATGTTTGCATGTGGCCATGTGCAGACAACGATGGCGGAAGCGAGTGATGTTTTAAAATTTGATGGAAGCAACTATTTACGACAGCGGTTGATATTATCGACGTTAAGTGGAAAAGCAGTTAAAGTTAAGGATATTAGATCTCGAAGTGACGATCCAGGCCTTAAAGAGTTTGAAGTGAATCTTGTGAGGTTGTTAGATAAGGTAACGAATGGCTCAACTGTAGAGGTTAATGAGACTGGGACCTCCTTATTTTATCAACCTGGATTGCTGTTTGGAGGACATGTTGAACACGAATGCTGTAAAGCTAGAGGTATTGGTTACTATTTGGAAGTGCTAATAGCTCTTGCTCCTTTTTGCAAGAAACCGCTAAATGCTGTTTTGAAAGGTGTAACAAATTGTGCGACAGACATTTCAGTAGATGTACTTCACAATGTTGCCCGTCCAATCCTACGAAGATTTCTTGGAACGGATGAGGGACTTGAATTCTCAATCACAAAGCGTGGTATGGCGCCAGGTGGTGGCGGTGAAATTGTTTTCAAGTGCCCAGTAAGGAAGCAATTGAAATCTTTGCAGTTGGAAGAACCAGGAAAAATTAAACGTGTACGTGGCGTAGTTTATGCAGTACGTGTTTCACCAGCGATTGCGAACAGACTAGTAGAATCAGCGAAAGGCATTATTCTAAAGTTTTTGCCTGATGTGTACATTCATACTGACCACTGTACTGGCACGAAATCAGGCAAGTCGCCAGGTTTCGGTATTGCTTTGTACGCAGAAACAACATCAGGTGTAGTATATACTGGTGAAATGGTTTCCAGAGCTGCTGGGACAAATGTGCCTCCATCAGTTCCAGAAGATATAGGAAGAGAAGCAGCATATCGACTGTTGGAAGAAGTGTATAGGGGTGGCTGTGTAGACTCGGTGTTTCAGAGCCACACCACGTTATTTATGGCTCTCACACCAAAAGATGTGTCTGTGTGTATCACTGGACCATTATCACCTTATGCAATACAGTTTCTTCGTCACATGAAAGAGTTCTTTAATTTGGCTTTTAAACTTGATGTAATAGAGACTATAGATAATGAAGATGAACTAAATGTTGGTTCCAAGAAAGTGAAATTAACTTGTGTTGGTGTAGGCTTTACAAATCTAAGTAAGAGAGTAGCATAGTAATGTGTGTTTATGAGCACATGATTCAATTTGAGTGACGAACATTTTATAATGTTCTGTAGTAGATTGCAACTTTGACAGCCTTCTGTTATTTTGGCAGATACTGTGCAGGAGGAAGATTACTGAACTGTTGCTGCAAAATATGTTTATAATATGAAATGTGTAAACAGTAGCTTTCTTCTCATTTTGCATGATCTCCATCATAAGTGACAAGATGTGGAATTGTATTTATTAACTGGACACCACATTGGCAAAATATGTAAATTTTTTTTCTTGGTGTGCATAACCCTGGATGGGCAAGAGTCTGCTCTACATGCAATTTACTCTACACGAGCTCTGACCACAATTTTATACAGTATGTATGAGGGTGACTCAATAAATGAATCAGTACTCTTTAAAGTCTTAGGTATCTATATTGATAACCTGAAATAGAAGCCATGTGTTATAGATTTTAAATGACAGCTTTGTAGCCTTTGTATCACAGATAATAACAGATTTTGGAGATGAAAGTGTAAACCACTGACATTGTTTCCACTTGTTTTCAGTACTGTATTATGACAAAACTCATGATGGAGGAAGAATGTGTTAACCTGCAGACAAGTGTGGATAATAGATTGTGTCACACTAGAACTTCTTGTAGAAAGCTCACTAGACTATTGGGACTACCGTTAAGAGCCTGGCAGTACATTTACACCTTTGAGATTTGGTGTCAACAACCAATCACAGTTCAAAAATAACACTAACATGTATACAAGTAATACTGGGTAGAGAAATGTCTTACACAGTCCATCACTCTGTTGTACCAAGGCACAGAAAGGAGTGATGTATAGAATCATAAAAATTTTAAACTGTCCACCTAGCAAGGTAATGAATTTGGTAGGTAATAAAATTAACTTTCCAACACACACTGAAGTTATATGTGCTTCCCAGTTGCTTGAAAGCCAAAATGCAAAGATTTCTGTTCTCCTCAATTCTATTCAGTACCTACTTCAGTACTTGACCTACCCATCTGTGTTCTGTAGCATCAAATTTTAAAAGTTTCTATTCTCGGAACTGTTTATCGCCCACACTTCACTTCCACACAAGACATCATCCAGCCAAACTCCTTCAAGAAAAGACATACTAACACTTAAATCACTATTTCACATTAACAAATTCTTTTTCTACAGATACTCTTCCGTTGCTATTGTCCATCTCCACTTTGTACCCTCTCTGCTTTGGCCATCACCAGTTATTTTTCTGCTCAAATCTTCCAATTTTTTTAGTATCTCATTTGTTTATCTAATTTCCTCAGCTTTGACTGATTTTGCTTGAGTAAATTCCGTTAAATTTACCTTACATTTGTTTATATTCATTCCAAGACACCATCCATTCTGTTCAACTGATCTTCCAAGGCCTTTGCTGGCTGACAGAATTTCACTGTCAGCAAATATCAGAGTTTTACTCCTTTGCTCAAACTTTAATTCCCTTTCTAAATTTCTCCCTGGTTTCCTTTACTGCTCACTTGACAAACACATTGGATGACACTGGTGATAGGCTGCTGCCCCATCTCGCACCCTTTACATCTACTGCTTTGCTTTTGTCCTTTCTCATTTCTACAGTCTGATTTCTGGGTGAGTTGTAGATAACCTTTCGGTCCAGTTATTTTATCCTCACTACCATCCAGATTTCAAAGAGTGAAAGCTTTATCTAAATCTACAATTGCTGGAAATGTAGGTTTGCCTTTCTTCAGTCGATTTTCTAAGATAATTCATAGGGGCAGTGTCAGCTCAAGTATTCCTATATTTCTGCAGAGACCTCATTTAGTTTTATAATGGTTTTTTTGTAAATGACTTTATGCACATTGAGATGATTACATCAGTGACATCACTGTTTATCTGTTTACCATACTTGCCTAGCCCTCTAGTTGCGATCATCTCACTATTAAAGGAATATTATGTGAAAAGGTATCACTGTCAGAACCATGTGAGACATATTACTGCAGAACAAGAATCAGTCTGAAATACATGTCAGCCATCAAGAACATTTTTTAATTAGAAGCAGAATGCATGAATATCCACTTGTGAACTCAACTTACACTGTGCAATTGATTGAAAATAATGATTTTTCTATGTTTTGTTGTTTTATAGTATATAATTAAAAGATTAAAATGTTAAGCACTATTTATACAGTAGCCATTCTGTATGTAGTTTCCTATTAGTGTTCATTTAATTTTTCATCTTATTATATTTGTTTTCCAGTTTATAGTCCCTTCAAGATAACAACAGCTGTACTGTTCTGTAATTTCTCAGAACAGGGTTTGTGAACAATTATTAGCTTTCTTCAGATCTGTTGGAGAGATTTAAAAATTACAAAAGGGTGATACAAAGCAACAATGTGACATTCACTGGATAACACAAACTGAAGAGGTGCGTGTAATGGTTGAAGAGTTCTCTGGAGTAACAGGTGGAACAGCCACAATTTCTGCTCTCATAACAGGTTGTTGCTCTTCTTGCTCAGCTCGAGATAATTGGATGCCCAACACATGAGCTACCATCTTCTGGAAGCATAAAGCCACCTGTTGAAATAAAACATTTAAAAATAGTAAAGTTTTATGGAGTTAGTTTGTAAAGAATTACATTGACTGCATAAACCACACAACAAGGAAAAAAATGAGATAGAAAAGTAATTAAAATCGCTCCACTCCATCACTATTGCAGTTCACTGGTACAGCAACCGTAATAGATCTTTAGTTACAGAAATATCAGTCTTTGTTGCAGAAGATAGGTTTATTTAATCTTCACGTGACACACATTTCACCTGTTCTTAGACGTCACCAGACAATCGATAAAAACATTCTAATCGTGACCGATGTGCCGAACGTTATTAAAAGCCCCGAGAATCAGTCTAACAGCCAGATAGCCTCAGTCAATGCTTTAGTACATCACTGATAAAATTCTTCCATCTTGTAATTGAGGCATCAAATGTGATTAAGATTCCTGAAGAACTGGAGGAAACAGCCACGTAACCACTGTCAATGCTTCATTACATCACACATGAAGAAAGCGGCCCTTGAACACAAATATGTTCTGTCCACAATACTGTGAGCATGTGCTGTCATACCACAACAGTGTTCATGGAGCAGTTTCTTTGTGGGTGATGTAATGAAGCATTGACAATGGCTATCTGGCCGTTTCCTCACTTCTTTGGGAATCTTAATCACGTTTGACGCCTCAGTTACGAGTAGGAAGAATTGTATTGGTGATGTAATGAGTCGTTGACGGTAGTTATCTGACTGTTACCTACCAATTCTATGGGACTATTAATTACGTTCAACGCCTTGGTCGTGATTAGCAAGAGTTCTTATCGATTGTCTGATGATGCCAACAACAGGTGAAATGTATCACATGTCAAGATTAAATAAATCCATCTTGTTCAACCGAGATTGTTTTTCTCTGTTTCTAAGGTAGAAACGTTTCTTCTTTGGGTTACAACATATGTTCCCCTTTATTAGTGAGCTCTGGCCAGTTTTTCCAAACACTTTCACTTTGCACTATTTCAATAAATTCAGTTAATTAAACTTTTATATGAAATACTTCATTAGTATTGTCCGAAAACAGTGGATAAGGGTCATAAAAGCTGCTTCAAGGGCAGCTTACATCACTTTTGTTTCCAAAGTGGAACTAGGGCATTCAGCAGCATGAGGGAGATGACGGAACGAGGATATTCTATAAGAGAGAATTCATTTTTCAGGAGCTCTTGTCCCACTTTTATTACAGACTTGCCCTACAAAGCACTTATTTAAATGACTTGTTATTTTTTATTTGGTTTAAAGAAAAGGTAAGCATTATTGCAAGGAAATGAACCTTGCCTGGAATTATTTGAGAAAACCCCAAGAATGATGGACTATGAATGGAGGGATTAAAAGAAGACAAATTGTTGTACCACAAGATGATGGTAGATGAAAATCTACATAGTATTTTAGAGTTAGCTCAACATTGGATTACTGTGAACATTATAATTTGCTGATGGCAGCAGTAATCAGCTACAGTCACGTCATTTTTTTGCAAGGCAAAATACTCTGTAAATGAATTATCTTTGTAGTGTGTATTTCTACATACTTGCTGACAAGTGCATATTATACTTTGCTATACAGCTTGTTGGAAGGTAAGTACCTTTTGTGTCAAGTATTATGAGGATTGTGGGTTGGGTTATCACTGAGTGCCTGCAATGGGGATGAATTAAGTACTTTGAGGCTCTCTCATGAAGCTATAGATGATGCAGGCAAGAGTAGAGAATGGTGAACAGGGTAGAAAGATTTGTGCCCTTCAGCCAGTTACCTTTTGTATAATGTTGAAAGGGGAAAGAGGGAATGGGTACATGGAAAGAGTAACTAGAAAAAAGCAAAAGTAAAAATATGCAGAAATCACATCTGAAATTCTGGTATCAATCAGGTTGTCTTTTTTACATGAATATGTCTTTGTTGTATCAGAATTAGTTACTGAAGTATGTACTAAATTTACATTGTATAGGACTAATAACAATAATGTGCCTGCAGTTCAGTAAACTTTGTTAGCCAAACCTAGACCTGGCCAAATATGGCATATTCGTTTCAGCATATGAAATTTCAGGAATGCTATTACACTCCTGGAAATGGAAAAAAGAACACATTGACATCGGTGTGTCAGACCCACCATACTTGCTCCGGACACTGCGAGAGGGCTGTACAAGCAATGATCACACGCACGGCACAGCGGACACACCAGGAACCGCGGTGTTGGCCGTCGAATGGCGCTAGCTGCGCAGCATTTGTGCACTGCCGCCGTCAGTGTCAGCCAGTTTGCCGTGGCATACGGAGCTCCATCGCAGTCTTTAACACTGGTAGCATGCCGCGACAGCGTGGACGTGAACCGTATGTGCAGTTGACGGACTTTGAGCGAGGGCGTATAGTGGGCATGCGGGAGGCCGGGTGGACGTACCGCCGAATTGCTCAACACGTGGGGCGTGAGGTCTCCACAGTACATCGATGTTGTCGCCAGTGGTCGGCGGAAGGTGCACGTGCCCGTCGACCTGGGAGCGGACCGCAGCGACGCACGGATGCACGCCAAGACCGTAGGATCCTACGCAGTGTCGTAGGGGACCGCACCGCCACTTCCCAGCAAATTAGGGACACTGTCGCTCCTGGGGTATCGGCGAGGACCATTCGCAACCGTCTCCATGAAGCTGGGCTACGGTCCCGCACACCGTTAGGCCGTCTTCCGCTCACGCCCCAACATCGTGCAGCCCGCCTCCAGTGGTGTCGCGACAGGCGTGAATGGAGGGACGAATGGAGATGTGTCGTCTTCAGCGATGAGAGTCGCTTCTGCCTTGGTGCCAATGATGGTCGTATGCGTGTTTGGCGCCCTGCAGGTGAGCGCCACAATCAGGACTGCATACGACCGAGGCACACAGGGCCAACACCCGGCATCATGGTGTGGGGAGCGATCTCCTACACTGGCCGTACACCACTGGTGATCGTCGAGGGGACACTGAATAGTGCACGGTACATCCAAACCGTCATCGAACCCATCGTTCTACCACTCCTAGACCGGCAAGGGAACTTGCTGTTCCAACAGGACAATGCACGTCCGCATGTATCCCGTGCCACCCAACGTGCTCTAGAAGGTGTAAGTCAACTACCCTGGCCAGCAAGATCTCCGGATCTGTCCCCCATTGAGCATGTTTGGGACTGGATGAAGCGTCGTCTCACGCGGTCTGCACGTCCAGCACGAACGCTGGTCCAACTGAGGCGCCAGGTGGAAATGGCATGGCAAGCCGTTCCACAGGACTACATCCAGCATCTCTACGATCGTCGCCATGGGAGAATAGCAGCCTGCATTGCTGCGAAAGGTGGATATACACTGTGCTAGTGCCGACATTGTGCATGCTCTGTTGCCTGTGTCTATGTGCCTGTGGTTCTGTCAGTGTGATCATGTGATGTATCTGACCCCAGGAATGTGTCAATAAAGTTTCCCCTTCCTGGGACAATGAATTCACGGTGTTCTTATTTCAATTTCCAGGAGTGTATTATGATGATGTTATATTCCAACATTTCAGAAAGAAAAGTCATAATCAAAAGGCATCAGTTCAACTGACAAAATCACAGAATTATTGTGTTGTTTTACTGGTCTCATTTCAATTTTACCATCACTTGTATGATAACGTGGAATAGTAGCTACTCAGATCTGAAGCACGGATGTGCACCTCATGCAGTTGTTTCAGTAACATAATCAGCCTCGTCTTAATACAGCTATTGGGCTTATTAACATGGAGCTTGAGAAGGCACTGCTGGCGGGGGTATGGCCCAAGTTGCAGTGATGCCAGTTAAGTCTGTCAATAGACTGGGTTGCACTAGGCATGGCCGTGCAGGTTGGCAAAGCTTATGGATGACAATGTAGTGGAGGGTGCTGGGATCACTTATGGGAAAATTGCTGAAGTACTTGATGTTAAGAGTTACACCTTTTTTATATTAAAGTCAGCTGACAGGTATTGCTGCTTAAGGGAAGTCTCTCGTAACAAAGGAACCACTTTCACTTTCAAGAAATTAGAGCATACTTCATTAAAGTATGAAGTATTAAAAATAAAGTTAGTGAACTGATTGTTAATGTTGACTCTGACACTATTGATGTATCAGAGCACTACTTAAGCAATGTGACAATTCAGAGCTGTCCTATACTGGTGTCGATTAGCTGTCTGTTTTTCAAGAAGCTCTGCGAAGTGGGGGAGTGGCCATGTATGTGAAAAACAGTATTCCATTTGAATTTGACACACACAAGCACTGGACAGACCACTGAGTGCAGGAGCAACTGAATGTAGTGAAACTATACTTTTAATTATAGTTATCTGTATGTTGCCTAACCCTGATTTCAGAACATTTCTGTAGTATGTGGTGGCTTCAATGTTACTTTTACAAGTGATTGTGGAAGGAGAATAATGTTGAAAGATCTAAATTTACATCATCTGACTTTATTCTTTCCAACTATAGCACAGGGAATCAATAAAGCAACATTTTTGTTCATTTTTCTTTTCTAGAAGGTCGTTCTATTAGTAAAAGTGTAAATGGCCTTTCAGACATGTTAAGTGTTTCTAGTGTAGATACAGAATGGTCTTATAAAATAAAGGCAACAAGAATTACAAACAAAAACCTCTACTGGTCTTCAGCCTAATTACCATTAGGTACAACATACTTCTGACGTGTTGTAGAGCTGTTAGAAACTGTCAGCAAAAGCTTGTTGTGGAATCACTTGAAGCGTCATGGTCACATGCAAGGTCTGCAAAGCATGTCTTTCAAGGCTAATTTAGAGTGGGGAAACAAAAAGAAGTCTGCCGGCATCAGATCTGGAGACTGAGGGTTTCGAAGAACAGCCACCTTGCGTTGAGCAAGAAAATTGAGCTTGCAGACATTGTGGATATCCAGTAATGCACAACCATGGTCCTTTAAGCAACTTCAGTAGAAGTGGTTGCTGACAGTTCCCAGCAGCCTTGCAGCTCGTATCAGAAGTATGTTGTTGCTAATGGCAGATACATTGAAGGCCAGTAAAGGCATTTTGTTTTGTAACTCTTATTTCCTTTACTTTTTGAGACTATTCTTCCAACTTCTCAGACACATCTTGTGTAACACTTCCCGCAACACATTTGTCACGTTCTTCGAGAATTATTTTCTCGTGAAACATTTAAAATAGGTTGCTACCACTAACAGGCAAGCTGTATGGCTCACTAGGAGGATAAGGATGACATGTAGAACAAAGTGGGAATTACCTCAAAATATTAGTATCAATCAAGTTGCAGAAGTCTATATTACAAACAGTATGGTAAAGGGCTTAAAAATGTTGTTAGGAAGGTAAACAGCATGTTATATGCAAACAGAATGGCTAATTTTCAGAACAAAATAAAAACCATGTGGTAAATCATAAACGAAGTGTTTGGCTTACAGTAAGAGTTTGAGAATATAAAGTCAGTACATAGGAGAATCTTTTTGTTACTGACAAGTGACAAATATGTACAGTATTCAACAATCACTTTCTGAATATAGTAGGTGAATTAAATAAAAACTTAGTTTCTGCAGGGAATCCTATAACTCTCTTAGCAAATTATAACAATGGAAACTGATTGGTAGAATAATATGGAAAATAAAGGAAAGGCAACCACTCACGTATAGTGGATTGATGTGTGCTGAATAGACACACACTATAGAATACATAATTCACACTAGGTTTTGAGCTCCTGCTCTTTTGCTAGCAAAAGTACACACCAACCCCAATGAAAAAACACACTCTTGCAGCTGTGGCAAAACTCTATTAGCCAGTGGCTTTCCCAGACTGACACCTGAAATACGCCTTCATGACACTGGCAGAAGGCATTTGACTCTGTCTTTCAAGAGACTTCTAATCAAATTGTGTGCCTGTGGAGTATCATCTTAGTTGGGCGGCTGGATGTGTGATTTCCTGTCAGAAATGTCACAGTTCAGAGTAACTGATGGAAAGTCATCAAGTAAAACAGAAGTAATATCTGGCTTTCCCCAAGGAAGTGTTATAGGCCCTCTGCTGTTCCTGATCAATATAAACAATTTGGGAGACAATCTGAGCAGCCCTTTTAGGTTGTTTACAGGTGATGCTGTCATTTCCCTCCTCGTAAAGTCAACAGATCAAAAACCAATTGTAAAAAGATTTAGACAAGATATCCATGCGGTGCAAAAAGTGGCAATTGTCTCCTCAATATGAGTACACAAAAGAGTCCACTGAATTTCGGTTACACAAAAAATCTCACAAACCTAAAGGCTGTGAATTCAACTAAATAATTAAGGATTACAATTACAAATAACTTAAATTGGAATGATCATATAGATAATGTTGTGAGGAAAGTGAATCAAAGACTGTATCAGAACAACACTTAGAAAATGCAGTAAGTCTACTAAAGAGGCTGCCTGCACTACACTTGTTCATCATCTTCTGGAGTACTGCTGCATGGTGTGGGATCCACATCAGTTAGGACTGGTGGAGGACAATTATTCAAAGAAGGGCAGCTTGTTTTGTATTGTGTAAATTAGGGGAGACAGTGCCATGAATATGATATGCGAGTTGGGAACCTCAAAGTTTTTATTTCTTCTCCATGGATTTTAATACCCACTCCGAAGTTTTCTTTTGTTTCCTTTACTGCTTGCTCAATATACAGATTGAATAACATCGGGGAGAGGCTACAACCCTGTCTCCCCCTTCCCAACCACTGCTTCCCTTTCATGCCCCACGACTCTTATAACTGCCATCTGGTTTCTGTACAAATTGTAAATAGCCTTTTGCTCCCTGAATTTTACCCCTGCCACCTTTAGAATTTGAAAGAGAGTATTCCAGTCAACATTGTCAAAATCTTTCTCTAAGTCTACAAATGCTAGAAACATAGGTTCGCCTTTCCTTAACCTTTCTTATAAGATAAGTCGTAAGGTCAGTATTGCCACACGTGTTCCAACATTTCTACGGAATTCAAACTGATCTTCCCCGAGGTCGGCTTCTACCAGTTTTTCCAGTCGTTTGTAAAGAATTCGTGTTAGTATTTTGCAGCTGTGACTTATTAAACCGATAGTTCGGTAATTTTCACATCTGTCAACACCTGCTTTCTTTGGGATTGGAATTGGTATATTCTTCTTGAAGTCTGAGGGTATTTCGCCTGTCTCATACATCTTGCTCACCAGATGGTAGAGTTTTGTCAGGACTGGCTCTCACAAGGCCGTCAGTAGTTCTAATGGAATGTTGTCTACTCCTGGGGCCTTGTTTCGACTCAGGTCTTTCAGTGCTCTGTCAAACTCTTCACGCAGTATCATATCTCCCATTTCATCTTCATCTACATCCTCTTCCATTTCCATAATATTGTCCTCAAGTACATCACCCTTGTATAGACCCTCTATATACTCCTTCCACCTTTCTGCTTTCCCTTCTTTGCTTAGAACTGGGTTTCCATCTGAGCTCTTGATATTCATACAAGTGGCTCTCTTTTCTTGATATTCATACAAGTGACTCTCTTTTCTACAAAGGTCTCTTTAATTTTCCTGTAGGCAGTATCTATCTTGTCCCTAGTTAGATAAGCCTCTACATTCTTGCATTTGTCCTCTAGCCATCCCTGCTTAGCCATTTTGCACTTCCTGTCGATCTCATTTTTGAGACGTTTGTATTCCTTTTTGCCTGCTGCATTTACTTCATTTTTATATTTTCTCCTTTCATCAATTAAATTCAATATCTCTTGTGTTATCCAAGGATTTCTATTAGCCCTCGTCTTTTTACCTACTTGATCCTCTGCTGCCTTCACTATTTCATCTCTCAAAGCTACCCATTCTTCTTCTACTGTATTTCTTTCCCCCATTCCTGTTAATTGTTCCCTTATGCTCTCCCTGAAACTCTACAACCCCTGGATAATAAGTTTATCCAGGTCCCATCTCCTTAAATTCCCACCTTTTTGCAGTTTCTTCAGTTTTAATCTACAGTTCATAACCAATAGATTGTGGTCAGAGTCCACACACGCGCCTGGAAATGTCTTACAATTTAAAACCTGGTTCCTAAATCTCTGTCTTACCATTATATAATCTATCTGATACCTTCTAGTATCTCCAGGATTCTTCCATGTACACAACCTTCTTTTATGATTCTTGAACCAAGTGTTAGCTATGATTAAGTTATGTTCTGTGCAAAATTCTACCAGATGGCTTCCTCTTTCATTTCTTACCCCCAATCCATATTCACCTACTATGTTTCCTTCTCTCCGTTTTCCTACTCTCGAATTCCAGTCACCCATGACTATTAAATTTTCATCTCCCTTCACTACCTGAATAATTTCTTTTATCTCATCATACATTTCGTCAATTTCTTCATCATCTGCAGAGTTAGTTGGCATATAAGCTTGTACTACTGCAGTAGGCATGGGCTGTGTGTCTATCTTGGCCACAATAATGCGTTCACTATGCTGTTTGTAGTAGCCTACCTGCACTCCTATTTTTTTTATTTATTGTTAAACCTACTCCTGCATTACCCCTATTTGATTTTGTATTTATAACCCTGTAATCACCTGACCAAAAGTCTTGTTCCTCCTGCCACCGAACTTCACTAATTCCCACTATATCTAACTTTAACCTATCCATTTCCCTTTTTAAATTTTCTAACCTACCTGCCCGATTAAGGGATCTGACATTCCACGCTCCGATCCTTAGAACGCCAGTTTTCTTTCTCCTGATAACGACGTCTTCCTGAGTAGTCCCTGCCCAGAGATCCGAATGGGGGACTATTTTACCTCAGGAATATTTTACCCAAGAGGACGCCATCATCAGTTAACCATACAGTAAAGCTGCATGCCCTCAGGAAAAGTTACAGCTTTAGTTTCCCCTTGCTTTCAGCCGTTCACAGTACCAGCACAGCAAGGCCGTTTTGGTTAGTGTTACAAGGCCAGATCAGTCAATCATCCAGACTGTTGCCCCTGCAACTACTGAAAAGGCTGCTGCCCCTCTTCAGGAACCACATGTTTGTCTGGCCTCTCAACAGATACCCTCCTTTGTGGTGGTTGGACCATCCGTATCGCTGAGGCGCGCATGCCTCCCCACCAACGGCAAGGTCCATGGTTCATGGGGTGGGGAATTGTATGTAATTATACGAGACATAACACACCTTTTATTTTCTGAATGGTTATACATACCAAAATGTGGTTTTTGGCAGGTGTTAGAGCATCAAGAGGCACATTTTTTTATTAATATTTTTAATGCTAGTATCAACAGAGATACTGAAGCAAGTACTGTTTTTTTAAATGGAACTGTATGCTTTTTACAATTGCATTCAACAGCTCTTGAGAAGACAATTACAGTGTTTGTTAACATTGATGTTGAAACCTGTCATAAAAAAATTTGAGAAATATCCTAAAATGTGGAGCACAGTGGCCAGAAATGGCATTTTCAGTGCAAACACTGCCAAGCAGACATCTTGGACGAGACTGTGTAGTTGTATACCGTAAGACAGGCCTGCACTAAGAGAATAAAGTTTTATTTCCCCTTGAACCAACTTTTGACCTAGATGCAGGTTCACCTACAAACATTGTATTTGGAAATATGACATAGGCTAGAATCTAGTGTATCACAAATGGCTTTGGAAAACTATTTCACATTTGTGTATCCTCCCAGATTTATTGAGCTGAAACAGAGAAATCAGCTGTTCATTCTTCAAAAATAAAGAGGTGTTACATGTTGCAAAAAGCAACTACTGTATTAAATATCTAAATGTTACAAGGAAGATTTGACCTATCTTTTCATGTACATCGCTGGGTGCTTCTTAGAGATAAAATATGTGCTGTTGGAACAGTAAACGCTGTCAACTTATTTCACATTGCAATACAGTTTTGTACACACGTAACTGAAATAAACAATTTACTAACAACGATGTGGTAACCATCCAAATCACATAACATAAATTTTGTCTTTCAAAAAAATGACTTTATCCTTTATTTAAGCATGTGTTCAAACTGTTGACCATGGGCTGAAAGGAACATTTGCAGTTGCCGTTTGAAGGAACAATGAATGGATGTAATTACAGTGGATGATATGGTAGAGCATACACTGGCAATTTGATGACCCATGTCATCTGGAATAGTTGAGCCTTGATCATAGACTGCATCTTTAAGCGCTCCCCAAAGCAAGAAATCAAGAAGAGTCAAAGTGAGGAACCTCACACGCCATTTGACAACAAAATTTCATCCTATCCAACGTCCAGGAAAGTTCTCATTCAGCATGTGTGTTGTAACATGGGATGAGTGAGCTGGACAACCATCATGTTGCAGCCATATACACTATTGAATATCCACTAGAACTACTTCTGAGAAATACTATTCACATCACACAACATTTCAAACTCTTTTTGGGCATATGTGTGATAATGCGTCCTTCCAGACAGACAAATGTACAGGGAGTGGCGAACTGTGCATACACCGGGTTTGGAGGACTAAGTTCTGCCTCTTGGCCATTTCCATCTGCTTGTCCACACACAAACACCATCTCAGCTTGTTCCTGACATGAATACTGGAACATTTTGCTGCTTACAGTATGCTGCATCAATCATACAGCCTGCAACACACAAGGAACTCACAGCACATGGTCAGAAGAACTTTCATTTGTCAGCACATCTACCATGGCAATGATGCATTTCCGGGTATATGTTCATAGGACCTTCTTTCCTCCATTTCTCGTCAGGAATCTGTCCCTGCAAATTGCCTGTTTTATTCATGTTCACCCTGTACAGTACAATCTTCCAATCAGAAAAGGACCTGTTGAAGCTTCTCAATGCCATGAATGAGAAAAGCCCTGAAGCAATTTTTTTGAACCTGTGTTCTGCAATTAGCCTTTTTTATATGAGTCCAGTGACACTGTCTATGGTTAAAAGATCTTTAAATAATGTGATCAAGCTCTTTAAAAACACGATGAAGGAGTACAACAGGTAAAAGTCATCTTAACCATTTAGCAGTTGAGAATAAACTGATCAACACTCTTGGCTTTTCTGATGTAACTGATCATTTTTATTGAAAACTTGGAAGACTATTTTTAAGTATTATTTTGTAGCCAGTTTCTGTGACTAACACAGATTCTAATTTTTGTTTTTGTAACTAATTTTGTTTCAATCTTGTTAAATAAATCTTTGTTAAATAAATATAATTGCTGTGATCATTATTAAGTAAAATAATTTTATAAATAAAGTTTAGTTTTTACTTACAAAATAGTTACCATACTTGTACCCTGCATTTGTATATCAAATTACATTCTAAAAAGAGTTTGAGTAAGAAATAACCGTGAGGCTAAAATAAAAGAGCGCTATAGATTATACTGTAAAATATTAAAAAGACTCACAAAGTGCTCCAAAACATTACATATTAAATCTGAAATAGAAAGCACCAATAACAAAATAAAAACTATTGAGGGTGTTAGTAAAAGGCAACTGGAGAAGAAAGATGTCAGTGAATCCAACACTGAAATAATACACAGTGGAAATATGATTAAAGAAACTGGTGCAGTTGCAAGTGTCATTAGTACAGTTGCTGAGAAAACAGGCTGTAAGGACTCAGTCAAAGAGGCTTTCAGCTGTGTGAACTATGAGATCCTCCTTATGAAATCAGTGTTCTATGGCATAAGTGACATAAGAGGAGTGTGGCTTAGATCATACCTAACTGATAGAAAACAGAGCATATCACTTAATCATGGTGATGGTACAACAGCTTCATCTGACTGGGAAACAGTAAATACAGGAGTCTTTTCACACTCTTCGTGAAGTTTTTAATGCAAACATTTCTCCATTGTAGTTTCGGAATGACACACTGAAAATGTAATATTTGTTATTACCACTTTGTAAATAAATACTATAGCCTACCTTATCACTGAAATTTTTTATGCTCAGTTTAATGATGTACTTTAATTTTAGCAATTTTATAACTTACCATGTGAAATAACTGCAATGTATTATTTTATACTTCAGTTTCAATATACTAAATTTTTTTCCTGTACACATGTTATCTTACAGTTTGTAATTATTAGCATACACAGTGACTGTAATTACCACTTTGAAAATCCAGAAATGGGACTACTGAAAAGCAGATGTTAATCATTTTAATTTAAACTCCAATGTTCAAAATTTCCTTTCGAAGGTTAGCTATTAGCCTGTAATGGTTGGACTGAATCAACTGTTTGATACATTAAGGTGATAAATAATTATCTTCAACAGCAAATTGCTGACATTAATCAACAAATAATTATCATAAACAGCAAGTTAAAAAGTGAATTGATTATCTTAAACAGTAATGAAATTGGGTGGAGACTCAAGTAAAAAAGAATTTGTAAGAATGTTGAGAAATATTAGAAAAGTCATGAAAGGAACTCATCAGGATGTTAATGTGAAAAGAGGACAAATTATGTAATGAAGTTATGACAGAACAATCCAAGCTCAAACCAGAAGTTGAAGTTTTAAAACTTAAATCAGATGAAGATCATGTGCACAGTAATACTGTGCTTGTTCAGGTGGAAGATAAAATCAATGAAAACAGTGATGAGTTTTTGATAGTAAAGAGTGACTGTTGACAGCATAAAGTCACCCATTGTAACAGTAGTTGGTGTACATGAACAATCCATGGATCTGGTCACTAAACTTGAATACATGCAGCAACCTGCATTAAACACACACATATTAGAAGAAAAAATCAGTAATGCTGTATAAGAGAAATATCACAGTATGCTGAGTGCAGTGCTAAACTTGATTGTTGGTACCAGTATTGGTTCATGTAAGTTTCATGAGTTCAAATTGACTCAAGGTCTGCATTCCACTGCTTCCATGAACCTTTTCAAACATGCATTTTCAACAGTGCAGTCCAGAAAACAAAAAATACGTATCTGTGTGAGCAATTTGAAATACAGCAAAGACATGTGGGACATGATAACAGTTGATAAGCGTCATTACTACACCAAATTTCACAATGTCTTTTTCAATTAATTTTGTTCTTCTGAACAACAGTAGGCAATCAAATTAAAATTATTGTCACCGCCACTATAACATAAATTTGAGAAATTTTGCAGAGGTATTTGGAGCATAATATATATTTGGATGAGCCTGCCAAAGACATTGAAGTAATAGAGATTCTTATATAATGATTACCATTGAGCGTTCATGAGAGATCAGCCCTCACAAGATACAAAGCCACAGAGAATGTATGCTTCATTGTTGATCACATTGAAGCTCTTGACATCAAAAGGCAGTGGCATTGGAACCATCATTCTGACATATGAAACTGAGATAATGAAGCATCAGTATAGAAGCATAGTAATGAATCAACCTTTGGGGTACCGAATCAGTGGAATGATCAGAACAAACCAAGAAGGTCTTATGACTGCAGGCAAAGATATTAAAGACAACAGTGATATTGTTATGAATTCCAGAGGAAAAGCAGTCATGAGACTTCTGATTGATTACCACAATGTAGAAGAAATGATGACATGACTTGATTTTGGGATTCACAGGAAAACTGATTTTAGATTGGGATGTGACCCACTCTGAAGCTCAATGTGTTGACATGGTGTCATCTACAGCAGTACAAACAAGTCACACAAGCAATGAATGTGACATTATTGAGGACATATCAAGGGAAGATGAGCTATGTACTAAGGATGCTGTTAAACCAATTATTACAGCAGAAGTATGCAATGTTGATTACATTTTATCACTGACAAGGATGTCGCACTGAATCTTCCTATGAAGGAGGCAATGGTGCAGCAACTGCTAGGAAACAAAGTACGATTCATCACTGTTACTCTCATGTGGGCAAAACAAACCAACAAACTTTATTCCATAGTATTCTGAAAAAAAAAAAAAAAAACTATTAGCATTTATTTCTTTGTGAAAGGTTCCTGTTGAATTCTTAGGGCAATGGTTTCCACAGCAAGCTTTCACTCAAGGCTATTCTTCAAGAATAAAAATTCATTTTGTGTGTCCAGATTCTCTATTTAAGCTTCTGTACTACACTGTAAAGTGACAGTAACTAGTTATAACCTAATACATCAATGCCTTTAATGATTGGTCTGAGATTGGTAAATCTACTTTGAACAAAACATTTTCATTTTCTGGGTCTTTTAGATATCATACACAGAGTTCAGGTTGACAGACTTGCATTGTACTGCACATAATTGAATGTCATTTGTCAGTTCACCCTTAGAAGTTGAAGACATCTGCGAAAATCATAGTTAGTGAACACTTGCTAGACTTCCACTGATCTTATGCTTTTCTGTACAGTATCCAGTGAAATACTATTTTGCTGCTTGTCAGTCTACATGGTAGCTTACCTTTTGAAGAGGTTCAAGCTGTTCACTTTTTCTCTCCAAATAAATTGTAGCTTTCATCAAAGCCCGTAATCACTTGCATACAAGTTTATTTATACTACTAATTAAAAACCTGATTGAATGACTTATGATATTTATTCACTTTGATTTCATTGGTTATTCATTGTGATTTTCAGATTTAATAGCATACTAACCATTTCTCCTGTTCTTGCCGAGACAAGATACGATGACACATTATTTTCCTGAACAAACATATTGTGTCGATCAAGACGAACACATCTTTGATGCTCTAAGTCACCTGAAAGAAAGTTAATTTATTATCATCATTAAGTAAAGGAAACATACATTGCTATACTTTGAAATTTTAAGATGTAGACTTACATTTATTTCCTAGTATACAAATGAGGGGCTGATGTTTCTGAGCAGCACATATTCTTCTTACTGCCTCAAGCCAAGAATATAATCCCTCAAAACTAGGCATACTAGTGACATCATATACTGCATAAACGATCTGTGGAAGCAGTATTTTACATAACACAATAGAGAATTTTGTATTTAACAGTTTCTTAGGTTACAGAAAGAACTTACATTAGCTCCAAGTACATATTTATCAAGCAAGTTGCCTGATAACACACGACCACCTATGTCCCAGATTTGTAATGAAATATCTTTTAAGCTACCAAGTGATACTTTCTTTAGGAAAAAGTCTACTCCAGATGTCGGACAATACTGTCGCGAGAAATGATCATAGCAGTAGCGAGAAACTAAAGAAGTCTGAAACAAAGTTCATACACACATTAGCCTTATGCAAACATTAACAAATGGATTATTTCACATCATATAATCAAGTACATGGTCTGAAACTTAATACTGCAATGTGTATTTTTAGACAAGCAACAGCAAAGAATACAAAATGTTGAATCAAAATAGCTTAAGTTGTCTCAATTTCTACTTGTTATTTTGTTTTAGCAACCAGTTTCAGCACTACATTACACCATTTTCAGGCCCCCTGACTGATACGTAGCAAGCAAGAATCCCACATCTGATCCAGTTAAAATAGGGGCTAGCTTTCGGTGGTTAGTATCTGCAGATCTCTTCTTAACACAGAGATCCATTCAGTCACCTTTTGGCAAGTAATGATTGAAGGGATTGCTGTGTTAAGAGGAAATCTGCAGATACCACTCACTGAATGCTGGCCCCTTTTTGACTGGGCCACAGGTGGGATCTTTCCTACATGTCAATCGGGGCCTGAAGATGGCATAATGGAGTGCCAAAACTGGTTGTACAAATAAAAATAACAACTGGAAATTTAGACAGTTGAAGGTATTTTGATTCAACATTTTATATTGGACAGTCAAGATCCAACAACCATCTGTATAAAGATGAGCCTACAGAAAAAAGAATGTGAGGTTCCACAGCCAGTGTCAATTCGAATAAAACCCTTTTGAGAATTAGGCCATGTCATTATGAAATACTAAAAACAACTAAAACACCAGTGTTTCAATCACTTTTGCAGAGGTCTTCTTCAGCATGAGTAACAGTCTATTGTCCTCACGAAGACTACTGTGAAGACGATTGAAATGTCATTGCTTTAGTTGTTTTTAAGGTTTATAATAATGCAACCTAATACCCAAAATGATTTTATTCAAACTACAAAGAATTTCTTAATGTCACTGCCAAAATGGAAAAGTTCTTGCTCCAGAAGCTAAACCTAAAAAAGGAAACATAAGCAGATAGTGTGTCAAGATGAAGTGTAATTTATTCAAACAGCAGATCAGACTGTAGAAGTGGAAATTGTACAAAGCACATGAGATTCAACTTACAATTGTTTGCAAGAAGGGAAATGATACTTTCATAAAACAATTGATAAATGGTTTTTTGGTTTCCTAACAGAGACCAGGCACATAGTAGGAAACACATGCTCTATTGTAATCAAAAGATGATGTACTAATGTTACACATAAGCCGCATGTTAGCAACAAATGGTACACTCCACACCAATACAAATTAGGATAATACTAAACACTCCAAAGAATAGGCCTCATGAAAGTGACTTTGGCAAGGAAAAGTAAAGCAATATGACAAAAACTATAGATTTTAAATCAAAATTGCTAAGTGCAATACAAATGATGAGTTTATTTTAAACTGTAAAGTAGTCTAATATATCATTAAAAATGAAATTAATAATTCCAATAAAGAAAACAGTGCCTACATTAACTGTGAGACTCTCAATGCATATTTTGTAAACACTCCACTCAGTAATACTACTTCAGATGCAGAAGTTCTGCTCACTTATGCCAAAGAGACAGAAAGGTAGAAATTAACTTGGGCATCAATATCTTTAAATGATATTTACAAGTTGATTAACGATCTTAGCAATTCCAAAACAGAAGGGAATTTTGAACTTAGTTATTTCACCATAAAGTGCATTTTAAGCAAAATCAACATCCCAATTCTGGTTTCTGTACAAATTGTAAATGGCCATTCATTCCCTGTGTTTAACCCCCTGCCACCTTTAGAATTTGAAAGAGAATACAAATGCTATAAATGTAGATTTGCCTTTCCATAGCCTATCTTCTATGAGATGTTGTAAGATCAGTATTGCCTTGCACGTTCCTACATTTCTCTGGAATCCAAACTGGTCTTGCCCGAGGTTGGCTTCTACCAGTTTTTCCACTCTTCCGTTAAGAATTCGTGTTAACATTTTCCTACCATGACTTATTAAACTGACAGTTCAGTAATTCTCACACCTGTCAGCACCTGCTTTCTTTGAAATTGGAATTATTATATTCTTCTTGATGTCTGAGGGTATTTCGCCTGTCTCCTACATCTTGCTCACCAGATGGAAGAGTTTTGTCATGGCTGGCTCTCCCAAAGCTATCAGAAGTTCTAATAGAATGTTGTCTACTCCTGGGGACTTGTTTTGACTTATGTCTTACTATATAAGAGTCAGTTTTGGGCAAAGGTCTTAATTCTGCACCTACACCAAGTGCAATACCTCTTATAATTTTCGTAAATGGTGTTGAACAAGCTGTACGTCGCCTTCCTATGGACACTACTGAAGAAATAAGAAGGGAAACTGGTCTGATTCTTCTGAAAGCTCCTCCCCAATGCAGTAATATAGCCGCTGAAGAAATGGCTGCACTACGGAACCTTCGAGAAGATCCGGAAATAGTGGTGCTGAAGGCTGATAAAGGTAATTCTACCATTTTGTTACCTAATTGGTTGCATTCGGAGAAGATATATATTATACTTAGTTATACTATGTATCAGAGAATTGATCAAGACCCAACAGCATGTGTGCAATAGAAGACATGTTCACTTTTGAACTCTTCCTCATTAGCTCTTGAGACCATTAAGTGGTTAAGACCACATGGTAGCGTATCATCGAGACTGTATGGTCTTCCTAAAGTGCATAAAGAAGGTCTGCCTTTACAGCCTATAATGAGTAATATTGATGCACCCACATATGATTTAGCCAAACATCTAGCTTCTTTGCTGAGACCATTTGTTGGCAAATGTTCACATTATATACAGAACTCTGCTGATTTTATCAACAGACTGGGGGCTCAACACTTAAGTACTTTGGATCTTCTAGTGAGTTTTGATGTAGTTTCCCTTTTCACAAAAGAACCTCTTGCGGATTCCTTGATTCTAATTGGTCAACAGTTTGAATCGGACACAACTGCTTTGTTTTGACATGCTCTTTTCTCAACTTATTTTATGTCTAACCAGGAATATTTTGAACATTCTGATGGTGTCACCATTGGCAGCCCTGTGTCTCCTCTGGTGGCTAACCTTTTTATGGAGGATTTTGAGGAGAGAGCACTTGAAACAGCAGTTTGTAAACCACTTTCAAAGTGTGTCCCCACGGAGAAGAAAAGTTAATGGTGTTTTTTCATCATCTTAACTCCATCCATGAGAATATCCGATTTACTATGGAACTAGAGAAAGATGGGTGCCTTCCATTCCTGGTGTTTTGGTTAAACGGAAGAGTGACAGCATGGTGGGACATTCGGTCTGTCATAAGCCCACTCAACTGATTTGTATTTGCATCCTTCAAGTTGCCATCACCCATCCCAGAACCTGAGTGTACTTAAAACCCTTGTGCACAGGGCACATACAGTGTTGGATGCAGAGAATTTGCCTAAGGAACTTGCACATTTGAGGACGGTGTTCAGAGACAATGGGTTCTCCACCCCACAAACTAACAGGGCCTTCTCAACTAGAGCCAGGAACATGGAACTGGATAAAGAGGAGAACGTGCCAGCCAAGTCCCTAACTTTTCTTCCCTTTGTTGGAAATATCTCCTTCAAGATAGAAAGGATTTTCAATAATTTTCATGTGAAAGTGGTTTTCATCCGCTTTCTAAGATATCGGATTTGCTGGGATTGGTGAAGGATGATTTGTTACTGCAGACAGTGGGAATTTACAAAATACCGTGTCAATGTGGTATGGCCTATGTAGGACGGACAACGCATACAGTGGAAGAGCGTGTGTTTTTGCTTTCAGGAAGCTTTAATTTTCGAGTACTAGTAACAGTGTTACATAGATTTTGTGTTTGTTTTGAATACAGTCCAGAGACAGTTAGTGCTTATTTTCATTGTTTCCAACAAGAAATGTCTAGTAACCACAGTTTGGTCAGCTATCATCTGCCTTTGGTGAATTAGCAGTCTAGTTAAAAGTTGATTACTTAACTCTCTACAGTAAATTGTTGATTTCTTAGGATGGATAGGATGTGTGACTGCTGTGTACAGACGCAAGAGGAGCTGGCCACTGTTCGTGAACAGCTGAGCCTGCTGATGGCCAGGGTCAGCCGTCTTCAGGCTGCTGCCTCGGAGTGTAGCGGCAGTGGGGAGTCTGGTGCTTTGCATGGTACACCCCAGGTGTTACATGCTTCACCCACAGTCCCTGCTGTTGAGACAACTTTGCGGGTACTGGGCGCGGTTGGACCGCCCTTTTCCCAAGGGGAGTGGCGGGTTCAACGGCATTCACGTCGTACGAGGCGGAGGATCAATGTGGAGGCTGGCCATATGGCATCGCCTGCTCTGCCCGTGAGTGGACATGTGGCCACTCCTTCAGCAATGTCCGAGCAGGCACACGGGGGGGGGGGGGGGGGTTTATTAGTGATTGGGAGCTCCAATGTTAGGCGGGTGATGGAGCCTCTTAGGGAAATAGCGGAAAGGTTGGAGAAGAAGGCCAGTATTCACTCTGTCTGCTTCCGGGGGGATCTCATCTGAGATGTGGAGGAGGCCCTGCCGGCAGTGATAGAGAGCAACGGGTGCACCTGACTGCAAATTGTTGCTCATGTCGGCACCAATGACTCCCGCCATCTGGGTTCGGAGGTCATCCTCAGTTCATACAGGCAGTTGACAGAGTTGGTGAAGGCAGAAAGCCTCGCTCACAGGGTGGAATATGAGCTAACTGTTTGTAGTGTAGTTCCCAGAAACGATCGTGATCCTCTGGTTTGGAGTCAAGTGGAAGACTTAAACCAGAGGTTCAGACGATTGTGCAGAGATCTGGGGTGCAATTTTCTTGACTCCACTGTCGGGTGGAGAAATGTAGGGTCCCCCTGAATAGGTCAGGCAAGCACTACATGCAGGAAGTGGCTACAGGGGTAGCGGAGTACGTGTGGAGTGCACATGTGGGTTTTTGAGGTTAGAGAATTCCCTCTGTAGGCCCAACAAGACACCTCCTGAAACGCGACATGGTAGCAGTAGGCAAAACACAACAGGGAATGACAATATTAATGTGGTAAACTGCAGGAGCGTCTATAGAAAGGTCCCAGAACTGCTCTCATTAATAAACAGTCACAATGCCCACATAGTACTAGGGACGGAAAGTTGGCTGAAACCAGAGGTAAACAGTGATGAAATTCTAAACTCAGATTGGAATGTATACTGCAGAGACAGGCTGGACAGTGAAGGGTGAGGTGTGTTTATAGCGATAAAAAGTGCCATAGTATTGAAGGAAATTGACGGAGATCCGAAATGTGAAATAATTTGGGTGAAGGTCAAAGCAGGCTCAAACATGGTAATTGGATGTCTCCATAGGCCCCCTGGCTCAGCAGCTGTTGTGGCAGAACACCTGAAGGAAAATTTGGAAAAGATTTCGAGTAGATTTCCCGACCATGTTATAGTTTTGGGTGGAGATTTTAATTTATCAGGTATAGACTGGGAGACTCAAACATTTATAACGGGTGGCAGGGACAAAGAATCCAGTGAAATTTTTTTTAAGTGCATTATCTGTAAACTACCTTGAGCAGTAAAACAGAGAGTCAACTCATGGCAACAACATATTAGACATTCTGGTGACAAACAGACCAGAACTACTTGAAACAGTTAATGCAGAACAGGGAATCAGCGATAATAAAGCAGTTACTGCATCAATGATTTCAGCCATAAATAGAAATATTTAAAAAGGTAGGAAGATTTTTGTTTTTAGCAGAAGTGACAAAAAGCAGATTTCAGAGTACTTGATGACTCAACACAAAAGTTTTATCTCAAGTACAGATAGTGTTGAGGATCAGTGGACAAAGTTCAAAACCATCGTACAACATGCATTAGATGAGCACGTGCCAAGCAAGATCGTAAGAGATGGAAAAGAGCTACCATGGTACAACAGCCTAGTTAGAAAACTGCTACAGAAGCAAAAGTAATTTCACAGTAAACATAAACAAAGCCAAAGCCTTGCAGACAAACAAAAATTACATGAAGCGAAATGTAGCATGCGGATGGCAATGCGAGAGGCATTCAACAAATTCGAAAATAAAGTTCTATGTACTGACTTGGCAGAAAATACTAAGAAATTTTGGTCTTATGTCAAAGCAGTAGGTGGATCAAAACAAAATGTCCAGACACTCTGCGACCAAAATGGTACTGAAACAGAGGATGACAGACTACACAGTGAAATACTAAATGTCTTTTTCCAAAGCTGTTTCATCGAGGAAGACTGCACTGTAGTTCCTTCTCTATACTGTTGCACAGATGACATAATGGTAGATATCGAAATAGACGACAGAGGGATGGAGAAACAATTAAAATCGCTCAGAAGAGGAAAGGCCGCTGGACCTGATGGGATACCAGTTTGATTTTACACAGAGTACGTGAAGGAACTTCTCCCCCTTCTTGCAGCAGTGTACCATAGGTCTCTAGAAGAGCAAAAGATGGGAAAAGGGCACAGGTCATCCCCGTTTTGAAGAAGGCACATCGAACAGATGTGCAGAACTATAGACCTATATCTCTATTGTCGATCATTTGTAGAATTTTGGAACTCATATTATGTTCGAATATAATGACTTTTCTGGAAACTAGAAATCTACTCTGTAGGAATCAGCATGGGTTTTGAAAAAGACAATCGTGTGTAACCCAGCTCATGCTATTCGTCCATGAGACTCAGAGGGCCATAGACACGGGTTCCCAGGTAGATGCCACAAGGCATTTGATACAGTTACCCACAGTCATTTAATGAACAAATTAAGAGCACATGGACTATCAGACCAATTGTGTGATTGGATTGAAGAGTTCCTAGATAACAGAATGCAGCATGTCATTCTCAATAGAGAGAAGTCTTCCAAAGTAAGAGTGATTTAAGGTGTGCCGCAGGGGAGTGTCGTAGGACCGTTGCTATTCACAATATACATAAATGACCTTGTGGATGACATCGGAAGTTCACTGAGGCTTTTTGTGGATGATGCTGTAGTATATTGAGATGTTGTAACAATGGAAAATTGTACTGAAATTCAGGAGGATCTGCAATGAATTGATGCATGGTGCAGGGAATGGCAATTGAATCTCAATGTAGACAAGTGTAATGTGCTGCGAATACATAGAAAGAAAGTTCCTTTATCATTTAGCTACAATATAGCAGGTCAGCAAATGGAAGCAGCTAATTCCATAAATTATCTGGGAGTAGGCATTAGGAGTGATTTAAAATGGAATGACCCTATAAAATTAATCGTCGGTAAAGCAGATTCCAGACAGAGATTCATTGGAAGAATCCTAAGGAAATGCAGTCCGAAAACAAAGGAAGTAGGTTACAGTACACATGTTCGCACACTGCTTGAATACTGCTCACTGGTGTGGGATCCGTAGCAGATAGAGTTGATAGAAGAGATAGAGAAGATCCAGTGGAGAGCAGTGTGCTTTGTTACAGGATCATTTAGTAATCACGAAAGTGTCACAGAGATGACAGATACACTCCAGTGGAAGACTCTGCAAGAGAGATGCTCAGTAGCTCGGGACAGGATTTTGTTTAAGTTTCGAGAACATACCTTCACCGAGGAGTCAAGCAGTATATTGCTCCCTTCTATGTATATCTCGCGAAGAGACAATGAGGATAAAATCAGAGAGACTAGAGCCCACACAGAGGCATACTGACAATCTTTCTTTCCATGAACAATACGAGATTAGAATAGAAGGGAGAACCGATAGAGGTACTCAAGGTACCCTCCGCCACACACCGTCAGGTGGCTTGCGGAGTATGGATGTAGATGTAGATGTAGATGTAGAACGATTGCTATTCACCTGATAGTCACATTCCAGTTGGGGCTGCCACTGGTAGTGGTCACGTCTGCATGAGGTGTGCTTGCTTGTGTGTATATGTGTGTGTTTTCTTTGGTGGAGAAGGCTTTGGCTGAAATCTGTTAATGTGGAACAGTCTTTTTGTTGCAGCTGTCTGCAACTCAGCAGGTCATCTTTATAGTGAGTAGCAATCTATTGTTTTCCTGTTATTGTGAAATGTCTCAGTAGGCTACAATCCTCCAACCCTACTGCTATCAGATTATTACACATGCTGGTCGATGTTTCTCCTTCATCCCAGTCCTTTAAAAAAATAAACAAAAAGAAACGTAATTTTTCCTTACATACAGAATGTAGATGAAGTTATTTTGTACTGTCACACAGAAATGCTAATCATTTTTACAGTCAACTGTGTAATGCAAGAGGCAGCAATTTAGGTATGAGCCCCATAATAAGTAATTTATCTGGCCTTGATGTTCAGATGACACTTATCAGCAATAAAGCACCCCGTTCAATCAGATTTAATAAGAATAAAACGTACAATTTCACAGAACTATAATCGCTGATTCATTTACAGTATTCAGAGCATTTAATATTTAATTCTTTTCTAAAAATATTCTCTCAACACAGTGAATGCAATATTTCTTTACAGTGGGTTAGGAACAATTACAGCAAAAGTTGAGAGAAAGAGTCATTAACATCTGGGATCAAAGTCTGTTGTCCCATGAAGAGAGAGCTTTCTTTCATGCAGAATAAAACATCACAGCAGTACTACAAGCATTATTGGGAAATTCTGTACTGTATCATAAAAGTCTCAAAATTCCACAAATCAAGTATTATTACTTATGAAATAAATGAACTTGAAATGAATACACTTGAAGCGAATAAACGTGGAAAGCTAAATGATATTCAACTCTCTGATGACATTAGCAGTGAGACAGATATCGTAAAATTAAAATAATTGCTTACTAAATTTAATGAATTCTTCCTAATACCAGCCAAAAACATAGGGACAAAAAGGGACTATCAAATGAAGACCATTAGACAGGCTTTGCAAACATTGCCAACAGATGTCAGTTTCACATCATCTTTACACAGATAATGAAATCATTACATCTCTGGCTATTAGTACCTCTTCTGGTTATTTTATCTAAAGTTCTAAAATCCTATTATGACATGGTAGCACACCCTTGAATCACCTTTGTAACCGTTTGATGAGTCAAGGTGCATTTTCTGAAAGACTGCAATATGCTGTAGTAACTCTCACTAATGAAGTTGAGATAAGCAAATGATCTCCAATTATAGACCCTCTCTCTGTTTTTCACGTTCTCAAAATTTTGAGAAGTTAGCTTACAATAAAATATTGAGCTACCTTTTTGGGGATACCACTGTAACAGAATCTCAGTTTGGCTTCTACAAAGGCTTCTCTACTGAGAAATTAATATAATTGTGATCTCACAAAGTCATTTTGCTACAACTGAACAAGAAAAATCGCCCTTTTGGCATTTTCTGTGCAAATGCATAAATCATAAGATTCTACAACATAAACCAAAATGGTATGGCATTAAAGGTCTCTCTCCTAATGACAGAAAAACAGAGGGTCATGTTAATGAATGGTATGACCTGACTAAGATTATGTTTTAGTTGGGAAACATAAAATATGATGACCTCCAAGATTAAGCACTTGAATCTATCCTTTTCAAAGTACTACCAGATGTTACCAGGGGACTAATGGAACAGGCTTACAGCTGGTAACAGTGAACTGCTGAATCATTAATCTTATAAAAACTCATATTATGAATTTTAAAACAAATAAAGATAACTTACAGACGTTAGAAGCAGAGATCAATGGACATATGAAGGCGACACTGAAAATTTTTAAAAATCATACAAAAATTTGTTTCAGAAAACATAACTGACCTTATCACTTTTCAATATGTTCCCCTTTAACATAAATACATTTTTGCTTTCTTTAGGACATCCAGATTCTCAGTTGTTAGCTTTTCCGTGTGCAACAATGCACTATTGTGATGTAAAATTATTTTTCCTTATTTGTGTTTCTCATGAACTATTTTTTTTAAAAATATGCAGTAAACACACATTTGTGGACCAACTGCTGGTAGTAGTATGTCTATTTATAATGTTACAGTAGCTACATGGCCCCTTTTACAAAAGAAAACAACCAACAATAATCTTACCAGTACTATGAATTCATGTACTTATCAACAAACTCAATGAGCAGACTGACTTTTATTTTCAGGATCATAACAACAAATACAAGGTACACCATCAGTAACAATATTACAAACCAAATATGAAGTGCAACCTTGGTATTTTTATTCTGTTTTTCTGCAACACTCAATCCATTTTGTTTGAGTGAGTGTCAGTTTATATATAATCCATTGACAACAAAGTTTTCTCACATCTAATTGTTGATGCAAAATGTTTTGGATTTGACTCAAATCAATACTCAATGTCAATCTGATACATTCATAAGATGTCCATTGATCTGCTTCAAGTGGCTATTTTGGACACCCTTCACGAATTTTGCCACTAAGAAAAAAACCATTCTCTTTTGAATTTGCTGTACCAGTTACCTCAGATGGGGCTTCTTCGACAAATGTATTTATAAGGCAATCTTCATACTGGTACTGTTTCAATATTAATGATGAATTAACATCATAAAAAATCATAGCCTGGAAATGTTTTCTAGTCAAATTTATTTTGTTATGCACACAAAATCTTTAAAAAATGATATAATAATTACAAAACTGTTAGAGCAAATTGAACAAATTGCATGGCAATCAGCTCACAAAAATTAGAAAACAGCTATCAAATACAAATTTCATTTGTTTTTGGAGCCATGGCATTTTAAAATTTTTCAGGGTTTCTCTTGTACAGACTGTATGTGTGAATTTCCTAGCTACCCAGATGAATAATAAACCAAGGAGGCACCAGCACCTGGGTAAATCAACAGAAAAGCTCAGTTCTTCTTGCATTGCACTTAGAAATAAATGCCATCTTTTGAATTTGTAGCTCTTGTATTTTTTTTCCGTGTTTGCAGTAAAAATTATTGGATATAGGTTCCACCTTTTATGCAAAGTACTGTTTTTTCTAGTTGCCCAACATGTTTTGGCATCTCTGCGCCTTCATCAGTGGGTTTTGCAGGACCACTTGTATGGTGTTATAGTAAACACAACATCGGTTGCACCAAGTTTTGTTAAGTGAAAAGTTATTTGCTAAACCAAAATCACACAAAGCCATTTAGTGTGTGTGTGTGTGTGGGGGGAGGGGGGGGGGGGGGGGGGGGCGCATGCGCACGCTCGCGCAATCGCTCTCAGAACATGAATGAAGAAGGATCTGTCACATTAAAATAGTACAAGCTATCAGTGCAGGATACCATACAGCTGGTCCTGCAAAACCATATAATGTAAGATCAAGTTTTTCAATAAACTAAACCCACGGATTATGGCACAAAGGTACCAAAACATGTTTGGGTAACAAGAAAAAACAGTGTTTTGCATAAAAAGTGGAATCTATATCCAATAACATATATACATATGTTTTTTGGTACTGCTAGCATACTTCGCAGCTTCCACTCAGTTCTGTGCTATGGCCTAACTTTCTGGGGCATTGCAGTGAAGCTGAAAAGGTGTTCACTCTACAAAACCATGCAATAACAATATTGTGTAATGCTGATAACCGAAGATGTTGCAGAAGCCTCTTCAGGGACCTATGGACTGTTACGCTTACACGCCAACATATAAATTATCTAAAGGTATTTTTGGTTTATAATTAAAGTGACAGTTCTATGAAAAGGTTAGATTGCTACTCACCATATAGGGGAGATGCTGAGTCGCAGAGAGGCACAACAAAAAGACTGCTACACATGTGAGCTTTCGGCCAAAAGGCCTTCCTCCTAATGTAGAAAACACACGTAATTCACTGTTTCTGGCCACTGAGGCTGGATTGCAAGAAACTGTGCATGTGGGAGAAGCGATCTTGGTGGTGGGGGTAAGGAGGAGGCTGAGGAGGGGTAGCAGGAGGATGTAGTGCTGCTTGTGGGAGCCTGCATGGACGTGAT